>NC_141075.1:49747364-49899864 GCF_041138505.1 Cibotium barometz
AAAACATATTATGGCTGATCATTTGTCTCGCATACCTAATGGTGAAGCTCCTACGGGAGTTGATGATGACTTACCTGACACTTCCCTGTTCATGGTGGAGACAATGCCTGAATGGAGTGAGAAGATTGTTAACTTTTTGGTTAATGGCTTTCCACCCAAGGAGCTTCGTAAAGATCTAGCTCGAAAGCTTATCAAAGAATGCGAACCCTATTGCCTGATAGCCGGGACTCTTTATAAAAGAGGAAAGGATGACGTTCTTAGGCGTTGTGCCCGAGAGGATGAGTATCTATACATTTTGCAAGAGGCATATATGGGCGTAGCCGGTGGTCACTTCTTAGGAGACTTAACTGCGCGAAAGATCTTACAATCAGGGTATTGGTGGCCCACTATGTTCCAAGATGCATCACTATTTGTGAAGGGTTGTGATGAATGCCAACGATACAAGAAACCCCAGAGGAAAGATCAGATGCCCCTACATCTAATCAAAGTAAACCAACCATTTGAAAAGTGGGGTTTAGACTTTGTAGGTCCAATTAGCCCAGCGGCCCGCAACACACAATCTTGCTATATTATTGTGGCCACTGACTATATGACCAAATGGGCTGAAGCGAAAGCGACACTTAAAGCAGATGCGAGGACAACAGCCAAGTTCCTCTTTGAAAATATAATCACACGCTTCGGTTGTCCTTTTGAACTTGTGAGCGACAATGGTACGCATTTTATAAATGAAGTGATTAAGGAGCTCACAACAAATTTCATGATATCCCATCATAAATCTACTCCTTACTATCCGCAAGCGAATGGCCAAGCCGAGAGTACTAACAAGACCTTAATCTCTATTTTGACAAAGACAGTCGGATTGGGATTTAAAGCTTACGACAGCTTTATGGGCCTATCGTACTGCGTACAAAGTGGCTATTAATTGCACACCATTCAAAATAGTGTATGGCCAAGAAGCAGTCATGCCATGGGAATTTGTCATTCCTAGTCTTCGTGTTGCTACTCAAGAGGGTTGGAATGGTAATCCCTTAGTAGAGCGTCTATATATCCTTGAGCGGCTAAACGAAGAAAGACAATTGGCTGTATACAATGCCCTTGTGGAAAAGGATAGAAGGAAAAAATGGTTTGATCGCCACCTGAAGGACAAGGACATCAAGGTTGGGGATAAAGTCCTAATGTATGGAGTGCGAAACGAAAAGAAGAAGCTCAAATATGCTGGTAAGGGACCGTATAGAGTATGTGAAATTACCCCGCAAGGTACCATCAGAGTGGAGACTCTCGACGGAGTTGAAACCATTGGATTCCTTAATGGGAGTAAATTCAAAAGATACTATGACCCCCTAAGCCAAGAGGAGTTACATGCAATCCATCAAAAGAAGGCAGCTAAAGAACAAGCTGAGCTTAAAAAGATACAAGTGAGAGTCGAAGCCAAAGAACGTCAACAGCGTGCTAGGCGACAACGAGAAGCCAACTTGGGAATTACGCAAGTATTTTTTGAGGAAGCAGAGGAGGATGCACTGGAATCTGACCCACCTCTAAGATACCCAATTAAGTTACAAAGTCCTAACGGGGAGGTGCTGTATAATGCATTATTGGATACAGGAGCTCAACACAATTTGCTATCATATGGCGTGTGGTGTCAACTGGGAAAACCACCTTTATCCAAGAGTTCTATCCAAGTTCAAGGAATCAACAAGAAGAAAACCCCTGTCTCAGGAATTCTGCACGCTCCGGTTGCTTATGACAAGGGAACCATAATTCAAAGCTTTTTGGTTATGCCTGCTGGTACCATGGAAGGGACTGTAAACTTAGGGCGCAAATGGATGATGGCTACCAAGTGCAATATCGATTGGGCAACCAGACGAGTCACAACGCAAGAACCAACACTAGGTCTGACCGCTCAAAATCCCGCACCTAAGTCATCCACTCAATGTTAGATAATGAAAAATCACAAAGTCCAATGGCAAAACCATCTTTGATTGTTTGCCACCCCTCTAACGCTTCAACACCAAGAGTGGAAACATGCAGGATTATCTCTAAAGCTCCGCTTACTATGCCAAAAAACACATACAAATGGGTCCCGAAAGCTTCGTTAATAGCTACTTCCCCTACTCAATCTCGTTCAGCCGCCAAGAAGCCTCGTAAAAGGAAAGCAGCTACCCACCCGAGAAAGGGCAATGTAACATCGCGATGGATCCCTAAAAAATTATTAGTAGCCCAAGGGTACTACGAGGGGAATGACCAGATTTGGGTCCCTAAACATAAGGTGAATCCCTCTACATCACCTGTAAAACCTTGCAAACCAATTGTTGCCACCCCAATGACAATTCAAGACCGTGGTAAGGGAAAGGTAACAGAGTGCTCCGCACCACTTCTTCCAGAGTTAGTTTGGATTCCCAAACGATATCGATCATTACCACCTAGCTCAGGAAGGGGGGAGCCACATGAAGCTTCTAGCTCCTCATGCCAGGCACACACTCATATAGAAGTTTCTACATGCTCTACAGCTACTCTTGTCAACACCCAACAAAAAACCGATGAGTCTACGTCTCCCCTTGTAATAGTATCGTCGGAAACCATTTCCTCCATTCGTCAATGGGAGCGTACACTACCATCTCTACAATTGGATGTGGGCACAAGGGTCATAAAAAGCTATCTGCCCACATCACAACCTATGACCCACTGGACAAATTGGTTCCAAGAGGCTGCAACATCATTGCAAATAATATGATCTACCCAAGGAAAGGGGGAGCATGTACTCACGCTCGACATTCTAATGCTTCCTCCTTAACCTTCTCCCCTAACCATGTAATTGTCATATTCAAGGGAATGTATATATATAGCTTCATACACAGAAAGAAAAGAAAAAGAAAAGCAAAAAATAGTAAAAAGAGCAAGAGCACGTTAAGAGCAGAGATATCCGTATATACAATCAAGAACTAGATTGACCTGTCATAAACCTACTGATGCTATATCTGTGTTTGCAGATATGGCAGATGCACAATCATCATACACTTCATCCACTCCCACCTTTGGTGAGAGGTATCATCTATACCTTTCTCAGATATTTCACATGTGCTATCCTGTTATTGAAACTGAATGGGATCATATAGATGTACTAGCCAGAGAGGAAAATGTTGAAGAATTAGAATGGCTAATTCGCCTATTGACCATGACTGACCCCTACTCCGTAGAGGAAATATCCCCGATAGCCCAATGCTTTCCTTTTCCACAAGATGACTATCCTCGCATGGTTACATTCTTGATGAGTTTATGTGGATGGGAAAATGAAAAGGGAATATCTGATAATGATGAATGGACGGATGAAACTCATGGCACTACTGAGGTTGACTTTATTTGTTTGGATGATGCGGATAGAGGCTTAGCCTTAGGGCTAGAGCCAGGACTCTACAACATCCTCTTACCGTATCCTCAGTAGTAGTGTGGTAACTGGTAGGTAGGTTAGTGTTTTCAAGTTTTTTCTAGTTTGGATTCTTTAAACGAGTCTTTGATTTTCCACACTGATGTGCCTCTCGAGGTATAGTGCTTGTTAGTTGATTGAACAGGTTAAAAAGTTTGAGGTGGGTTCGCTTTCAAGTCCTGAGACTGCCGCAACGTTCATCAAAATATATCTACATCAAATTGCAAGCTGTCTCGTCAAATCAAGGAGATCTTCAATTACAGGTGTAATTCTTCCATACCCACTCTCTTTCGTTTTTACTGTTCAATTAATTTCATAAACTATAAGGCATGACCACATGGAAATTGTCAATGTACTACTTAGTTTTTGAAGTTGCTTGCATGCTAGTGTAAATCATTAATGAGCTTAACTTTATTGGAAGTATTCCTAGGCAGCATGACATCTTTAGTTAACCTTGGAATACGATTGTCTTAGGTCTAGGGTCAAACCATCTTAATGTTTGAACACCTGGCTGTGTGTGTGTTGACCTCTAGGACATAGCTTTTACCCCTTGTCGAAAGGATGTAAGAACACATTTTAGTTCAGGAGCGAAGATCAAAAGAAACTTTATATAAAAAAAAAAGCCTACAATAAATGGCAATACAAGTCTATGATGTGCTTTAATGTTGGCCTATCGCCTTATTGATACTTGGTAGGCGAGGAGTATTCTACTCCAGACCGATGCCTTGGTTGGTAGGGGGTAGCCTTGCCTAAAGTGAGCTAATAGATTCCTGGATAATGCCTTGTGTTAAACATGGTACCAGGATCGATGTTAGTTTTGCCTTAGGAAGGTCGCCATTGTGTATAAAAATTGTCACGTGCATAAAAAAATAAAGGCAAAAGGCTCCTGTAACTCTGATGTTTCTTGTGTCCCTAGGCTCGTGGTAACTACTTGTTCTTAGAGTAGACACAGTGTGGTCATCTGTTTATTTATTAAGCTTGGTTATTTTCCTTGACTTAATCCAGTTATAAACCTTGATTAACCTTTGACACCTTGCTAACTCTTGATTTACTTTCAATACTTTTAAAATCCTGTTACTTTGCTACACTAGCTCATTCATGTGACCCTTAAACTAAGTTCTCATAGCAACATCCATTGTGGTCTAACATGCTTGAATTTATACACTTTATATCTTTTTAATTCCAGCATACTTTCACTCTTTTCCCTGTTTTGCAGACGGTCAACCACAACAACCCTATCGAGCTTACCATTAGCTTCCGAGGACGGAATCTACATCAGGAAGGGGGGCATGTTAACCCATGGCGGACATTGAGACGTACTATATTTTACGTCATTAATTTAAATATTCTGAGTCATGGGCCGGGCTTGTCGGCACCATATGTTAAGGATAAAGGGATTGGGTGATCGCCGATGAGAGGCGCACCTTGGATATCAGTAGGATAAGGGTTAGGGTCGGCCGGCCATGTATGGGCGCCCAAGTGTGAACGGCCAAGTCACCTATAAGAGTCAAATGTAACCCTAAAATCCTCATTCTCATGTGTTGTGAATACAAGAGTGCTCTTGCCTTATCTCCTTGGTTTCCTTCTCCTACGTGTGTGTGTGTGTGTGAGAGAGAGAGAGAGAGAGAGAGAGAGCAATCGAGCACTGTGTAGCGGCACGGCGGCGGCGGCGGAGAGGTGGTAGAGCGGCGACGACGGCTCCTCCTTCACGGCTGCGTCGCGGGAATCCTTCAAGGCGGCAGTTAAGCGGTGAGTGACACACCTTTTGCATTCTGTTTTGAGTTTGCCTTCCTGGTTGTATGCTTGCAGCCATTCGTGGCTCGCATACGATGTCCGGCAAGTCCCCAGCTACGACTTGTGCGGCAAAAGCGCACAAGTCTCATTTTAGGGATCCATCAGTGTAGCCTAACCCCATCCAATCCCATGGGTTAGCCAACCGCCCAACCACTGTAGTGATAGGATCCATTTAGAAATTTGGTTATGTTTTGCCCCGGGTACTAGGGGAAAGAGTTCCTAGGCTCCCTAGAGCCGATGCTTCAAGTAAACTTCAAGATAGTCACACCACTTACACACCCAATATGAAATTTGCCTGTTTCATAGATTCAGTTGTCTTTAAAACAATCTTTTAATAAGACCATAGTATCACCCAATATGAAATTGCCTGTTTCATAGATTCAGTTGTCTTTAAAACAATATTTTAATAAGACCATAGTATCACTAATCATAATCCTCCAAAATATCTAGGTTGAATTCTAATTTCCAATCATTCCTTCATCGGTGTACCTGTGGCATCATTGGCAACCAAAATGCTCACCACCTGTCCACTCAGGGGCCTTTTCAATAGTTCCTAGCTCATAGTACCCGGCAATATAATCATATAAGAAAATCCAGATAGACTCTCCATTGAAGATCAGCAAGATCAACCACAACTGATCCATATAAAAGAGCCATGGACTCATCTGTTGAGGACCAGCAAGGCCAATCAAGCAGATCCATGCCTGAGTTCAGAAAACAACTCTAACTCCTTGTTCCAGTTTTCTTCCTCGACGCACGCGTGGGTATCTTTGGCGACCCAGAGCTCGAGCACCGTATGGTCAGCACCCTCTAGGCTCCTTCGCAGGTCACCTAGCGCTTCACTCATAGGCCACTTCCTTGGTCCCTCATCCACCGTACCGGAAGCTCACCATTTAAATTGAACCGAGACTAATCAAGACCTCGACCGACCTTGCTACGCAAGATGTCATCCATTGACTCTCCGTCAGCTGCTGCTGCTGTTGCAACTTTATCACTTAGGTCTCCATGACCTCATTCACAAGATGGTCAAAATGCTTCTCCAGCATTCTTAACATAAAATAATCATTTAAAAACAGGTTTCATAAATACAGTTTCTAACAAACTTTCATCTTTCAACATCATTTCTCGTTATTCCACATTCTTCTACATCAATTCACATTGCTTATTCCACATCGAGTCATATGTATTCTCATCGTCTTCATCCATTCTCATCTAATCACATCATATTATATCTCATCACATCTCATCCATTCACATTTACCAATATCCACATCACATCCATTCACATCACATCTCATCCATTCACATCTACCCCGATTCATATCACATCTCATCACATCCGTTCACATCACATCTCATCCATTCACGTCTCATCACATCACATTGACATCCATTTACATCTCATCATATCATATTCACATCACATCACATCCATTCAGATCACATCACATCCATTCAGATCTCATCACATCCACTCACATCTCATCACATCCATTCACATCTCATCACACCCATTCACATCTCATCACACCCATTCATATCTCATCACACCCATTCACATCCATCACACCCATTCACATCCATCACATTCATTGTATCCACATCACATCACATACATTCCATCCACATCTATCCTTATCACATCACATTCATTCCATCCACATTACATCACGTCCACATCTATCCACATCACATCTCATTTATTCCATCCACATCTATCCATATCTCATCACATCTATTCACATCTCATCACATTCATCCACATCCATCCATCCATCCATTCACATTCACATCTATCCACATGCATTCATTCATTCACATGCACATCTATCCACATCCATCCATTCATTCACATGCATATCTATCACATCACATCTCATTCTCATCCATATACATCACATCACATCCTTTCACATATCATCACATCTCATTCTTATCCATTTACATCACATCACATCCTTTCACATATCATCACATTCACATCCACATCTATTTACATCACATCACATCTCATCACATTCACATCCACATCCATTTACATCACATCACATCTCATCTCATCCACATCCATTTACATTTACATCACATCACATCTCATCCACATCCACATCCATTTACATCACATCACATCTCATCACATTCGCATCCACATCCATTTACATCACATCACATCTCATCACATTCACATCCACATCCATTTACATCACATCACATCTCATCCACATCCCATCACATCCACTCACATCTTATCACATCGCATTCACATCTCATCACATCTATTCACATCTTATTCACATCGCATTCACATTTAGTACCGTTTTCTACTTTCGATACCGATGGGACTTTTCTAAGTTTCTGCCAATTGCTTGGCCTAGTTAAAGGTACTTTTTCTCGATGGATATTTTCATATTCTTTCTCAAATTTCTCAAGTGAAATATATTCAATATTATTCTTTTTGAGTAAAAGAATCATGGAATTTACAAAAATCATTATACCCATAGTGCTCAAAATTCCACTTTTGATAAATACTCATAGTTTGAATTATGCCAAAAATTTCTCTTTTACCATTTAATTACTTGGATCTCAAATATCATGGGAATCCCTCTTTTTGTATAAAAATAAATTTACCAAAATTTACTCTTTTCTCATAATTAATTAATTATGTATAATTACAAAAAGTTATTTCTCATGAATATGATGAAAATAATTCTTTTTGCATAAGATGTCCAATCCTAGAATATGGTAGGAAGTCCTCTTTTGGCATTATGCATAGAAATAAGATATGTATTATTTTCTGAAAATTTTACCATATTACTGATAATTCTCAATTTTTTTCTAAAAAGAATAAAAGTTTGTAATTAAAATATGATAGTAGTTCCTCTTTTATGCTTAAAGTCAAACTATGAATTTAAATCATAATTTTAACTATAATCATAAACTTAATTATGATTATCCCACTAGATTAAGCTCATTCCATTATGTTTCTTTTCCCAAATTGATAGAATAATCTATTTCACATTTAGAATCAATCAAAGTAGTTTTTAACTACTTATAAATAATCTAAAAGATATAAGCATTATTTTGTTAACACAAAATCATAAAAATACCATTTTCTTAATCTCTAGGTCAACAAGCTTAGAGTTTAGCTTTGAATTAAGAGACTATCATTGAGAAGCATCCTTTTTTAAGGGATTTAACCATAAAGATGGATATTCTTTTAGAGAGAGAGATTTACTTAAAGAAAGCATTACAAATAAGCATAAAGATGGCTATTCTTTTAGAGAGAGAGATTTACTTAAAGAAAGCATTACAAATAAGCATAAAGATTAACTTTCTCTAAATTAAGCATTAAGACTTTAAGGGAAAGCTTGATTTGAATTAAAACAATTATTTAGAAAGCCTCTCAAGCTTGAGAGGGACTGAGAAGAAGAAAGTTATTGAGATAAATTGGAAAAAAAACCATAAAATTTGATTTTACCTCCAAGTTTGGCTTGATTCTCTATTAGTAGTGAAGCCCTGACCAATCAATTGGTCCACCAAGAGGAGAAGAGCAACTCCAAGAGTTGTTGTAGAGAGAGAGAGAGAGCTCCAAGCTCCCAAGAGAGAGGAAATTTAAAGGATAATAGAGAATATGATTATTTTAATATAATATTGGCATAGTATAGCTCCAATATTTTTTTACAAATGATGAGGTCTATTTATAGGTGAGGGAGGCAACTAACCAAGTCCAACTGGGTTCTAGAATTTTCCAGGTTCAGTTTGACTCAATTTGGATAAGATTTGGACCAGTTTGGCTCCCTTTTTATTTGGTTTGATCCAAGAGAGAGGAGAGATAAAAATATCACAATTTTTTTGAATTAAAAAACCTTCCACACATGTGAAAGAGGCCCCTACCTCAAGAGTCCCCCTTTCCTTACCAAGGTGTCAAAAATGCATCATTATTCTAAAATAGCGTATTTTTTTAGTAATATCTCATAATTTTTAACTAATAAACCTTGTACTCAGTCAACTCTTCATCTTATGTGAGAATTTACTCATTTTTAGATATTTTCTTTTATTCTTTTAGATTTATCTCATCCCAACACTTGGATTAATCCAATTGGCCCATTTGGAACTGGACCATAATCCAGACCCTTAGGCTAAGGTCCCTTATACCATTTTCAATTAATTCCTAATGCACATTGGAAAGTTCATTTTGAACTTCTGTTTCAGGGGAATCCATTTTAGACACTAGGAGGACTTTATATCCAAAGATATGAAATTTTTGGATTATCTCTCTCTAGACATTTTCTCTCTCCAGGCCAAAACAGGGTAAAATAAGATCTTTCTTCTATTTCAGAGGGGAATAATTTCAAGAACAGAAGGGGAGGTTCTTACACCTTTACACCTCAAAAGCTGGAGGGAGGAATTTTACACCAGATGAGTTACGTGTACTAAGCTGGATCTAAAGGCAGAAAAATGTGTGTTTATTGGATATTCCCTTGAGCAGAAAGGGATATAGATGCTATAATCTTACTACACGTGAATTGAGGGTAAGCAGGGATGTTGTATTTGATGTCAAGTCTCCATTGCACCTCAAGACCAACACAAGATGGCCTTCGCAATGGAATGGGCCATATTTGCTTACCATGTCATGCCATTTGGGCTGACCAATGCACCTACAACATTCCAGCGCTTTTAGTGGCTCATGCGTTGAATTTGTCTAAATCCAGATGCCTCCTCGATTGAAAAATCTGAAGGGAGTGTAGATTTTTATGGCTACTATAGGCGTTTATTTATATGTATGCTTTGATCGCACGACCCTTATATGCTTTATTGGTAAGATGTAAGTGGAAACGTGGTTGTACAAAATGCAAGTCAGCAATCACACTCATTGAGTGGACGAGGAGAGTCCTCATCCAGTGGTTCTATTGATAGACCATGGAGTGGGAGGCTGCATCATAATACCAGTCCTAGAAATGTAGTTGGTACATCAGATAAACGTAAAGAGAAAGTGGTTGAGCCCCTTGGTATGCCCGATATTTCTGCAGGGCATTCTCTTGTTGATGGAGAGTCTAGTGGCTCGGAGATGAGCTTTGATGAGGAGCTTGGGATTCCAGCAAAATGAGGACACCTGGTGTGAAGAAGGCTATGGAAGCCATAAATACAAAGTTACGCACATCTGGAAGAGTCAAAAACCCTATGCAAAGGTTGACTTATGATGGTTATGTAGCACATCACTATGCTTATATGGCAAAAGTTGTGCAGGTTGTAGAACCCACGTGTTTTGATGAGGCTATTAGAAATGTGTGTTGGAAGAAAGCTATGGATGAGAAGATGGATGCATTGTATGGAAATGAGACCTGGGATTTGGTGCCATTGCCTGAAGGCAAGAAAGCTATTGGTTGTAAGTGGGTGTATAAAGTGAAACATAATAGTGATGGTAGCATAAGTAGGTACAAGGCTAGATTGGTAGCCAAATGATATACGCAGACACACGGGATCGATTATGAGGAGACATTTGCCTTGGTTGCAAAGATGGCAACTGTGAGAGCTGTGATTGCGGTGGCTGTAGCTAAAGGTTGGTTTTTACATCAGATGGATGTAAAAAATTCGTCCTTGCATGGTGACTTGCAAGAAGAAGTGTATGTGAAATTCCCTGCTTCCTCAAGAAATTACTGAACTCATTGAAGAAATATTCTCCTCCACCATCTGATCTCAGGCATTTTATTTGCATGCCTTTTTTCTTCTCGACCAAGGCTTTAAAGCTCTCAAAGTTAGCAAACACCTCACTTTCTCCCTCATGAAGTAAACCCACACTTTCCTAGTGTGGTCACATCATCAATGAATGTAACATATTACATGCAATCTGCAATTGTTGCAGTCTTGGTTGGTCTCCATACATCTGAATGTATGACATCTAATGGCCTTGAACTAACATGCTTTTCATGTGGGAAATCATGTTTGGCCTACTTACCAAGCTGGCATGCTTCACATACTCTGTGCATACCATCAACCTTAAACTTTGGCAAACCTGCAACAATATTTTGGGTCTGCATAAACTTCAATCTCACTGTACATTCACATGACCAATGTGCTTATGCCATATGTTAATATTTGCAATGACACATGTTCCATGCGCAAACATGGATACCTTTACTTCAATCATGTTCACATACAAACATACAAAGTAAACATCCTACCATTTCTATTACACTTTGCAATTAAGCAACACTGATTTTTGAAGTCTTTCACAAAACATCCTTAAGGATTAAAACTCACTTGCAGACCATGCTCAACCATATGTCCACCAATAGAAACTAGTTTCTTTATAATATTCGGGGCATGAAGTATATCTTCTAAGTACTTCATTTTGCCATCCTGCATAGACAATGGCACTTTACCAACATGCACAATATCATCACCTATTTCTACATAGCCTAGTTTTTCCATTTTCTACATGTCTCTAAACCACTCGGCATGACTGGTCATATGGTTAGAGGCACCAGAATCTACATACCATGTATCTTGATATCTTGACACATCTCCTGTTATGGAATTGAGCATGTGCTACATCACAAACAGCTGGTCACTTCTATGATCACCTCCCTATTTACTAGATAACGCATAGTCACCTTGTTGTAACTTTCCACTTTTAATGTCATTCTGCTTTTTATAGCAGTCCTTTTCCATGTGCCTTGGTTTTCCTTAATAATCACACTCTATGCTATTTGCATTTTGATTTCTTTACCAACCACCTCAGTTTCTTTGGCTCCCCCTGCCTCTAAACTAGCCTCTTCCACTTGTGTATGATTGATGTTGTGAAATCATTAGACTGTTGTCTACAATTTTGATTTCCTTGTCGTCCCACCACCTTGGCCTCGACCACAACCTCTACCTCTTCCTCTTCTTGAATTGGAGTAGAAGGCGTGTTTTGATGTGTTCTTGCTTTGTGAAGAATACTCCTCACCTAAAGCCTTTACTTTAGTATGATTGGCATAGACACCAAGTCTCGAAAGTTGGGAATATTTTTCCTAACTACAATGGAGGTCTTGAATGGCTTGTACTCTTTTCCAAGCCCATTCAAACAAAAACTTACCAAGTCATCATCTTCCACCGATATATTGATAGACCCAAGGGATTCAACAATGCCCTTGATCTTTAAAGCATACTCATTAATAGACATGATTTTCTTTTCCACACTATGCAGCTCTTGCTTTAGCTTCCATTTTACTTGCCTTTGTGTTGGTCTGGAACATCTACACCAGGTTTTGTCACACAACTACTGGAGCATTGGCATCCTGTATGTGTCCTATCATTGTGTATGTGACACTAATTGAAAGCCAATACATAAATTTCCTTGCACCCTGGTTTTAATCCTTGAATGCCTTTATGTATGCTGGAGTGTCATTCTCTTCAAACAACTCAGGAGGCTTCATTGTCTCCTTCAACATAGTCCCAAATACTTTACCCATAAAGAAATTGGTCATTCTGAACTTCCAAGCATGGAAGTTTTTCTTGTGTAGCTTCTCACTAACAATCTCATTTATTACATCACACCAAACATGTTTTCCTACAACAATCAAAAAATTGTAACAGATAATTTTTGTATACAACCTGTAACACAACAATATCTTCTATGACTATTGCAGCAGTACTTTAGCATAACTTGTAGATCACCAGATTTGACCAAAGTACATGTACATACACCCAATGTCAACAATACATGTGTAAACACTGTCTGCACTCCCAAAATGCACTACTACACTGTAATAGCCAAATTTCGACCAAAGATAGTTCTCAACCACCAGAACTTCCCGACCTTACCAAAAATACCTTGCAGTGACAGAACGGAGATCGAGACGCACTTGAAATGGAATTCTAGCCATAAAACTTCAGTACAAAGTACTATATACCACATAGGCACCTCCAAGCCTGTAAAGACATCTCCTCAATCGCGCAGATATGTAGCTCCTGGAGCTACCAAGGGGTGTTGTACCTAAACTAAGAAGGGCAAGAGACAATGATGCCCTTACCCATGTGCCGCTTCCTTTCTTGCTTGTTCTTGCCTCTTGATTGCCTCCTTAGCTCACACAAACCGGAGCTCTAATACCATAAAGAGAATGTGGGGGAGAGAGAGAACTTGAGTTCCTTGCAACAAGCAACACACACACACAAGAGAGTGCAAGACACAAGAGAGATGGATGGCTAAATTTTCTTCTATTTTCTTCTCTTCTCTACAACCATATAACTAAAAGATAAGAGTACATACATAAAGGGAAAGTACTATCCTACAATAACATACAAAGTAGTCAGTCTATAGTGTGAACCCAACTATAGAGCTCGCGCTATAACTATGCCATAACTCTAGTACTCCAAAGTGGCTGTCACACAGCCTGTCATCCACAGCTAGCATATCAATCATAGTTGAACCAACCGTGCCAGTGACATAAGTGCGGAAGCTATCACGAAGCCGGGTCATCAATGTCCACTGTAGCACTAGTTGAGATTGATATCTCAACATGCCTCTGTTGTAGCAGCATGATCTGTGGCCCTTTGTCTCTTCTTCTGTAATCTAGTCAATCACTGCACTAAGAGGGATCGTGTGGATGAGGCCGTCTCTTATACTCACAAGTTAATGCTAGTGCTAGGATTAGCTTCATGAGCTTTTCCCACTATGCCTACTCTTAGCGGGGGCAGACAGTCCTCATACATGTGGTCAATTACACACCCTAAGCATAGAGGGGTTAGGGTGGAAGCACTTACAGGAGTATTTGACATCCCTTTTTTTATCAGACACTTAGCTACTCGGTCAAGTCCACCATAATGATAGCATTGCATGGGTGGTCATTTAGCCACAGTGTTTATGTCCCATCCTAGTGGATTTGGGGTGGCTAGGTATATGGGGTACATTTGGTCTCCTTCCATTACATAGTGACTTAGACTCTGGAAGGGGGGACTATTTGATTCAGTGGGCTCGAAAGGTGGTTCCTTCATCAGCAGCTTCCCTCTCATCACTTTCTTCAAAGATTTTAGTCAGTGTTAATAGATGTACATGGGTGATTTGAGGTAATGGGGGTTGTGGTGGAAGCGGGGTGGTAAGGGAACTTTTGTTACCTTAAGAATTCCTCTTTGGATGAATTCATGGCCTGGTTGAGGTGCATTAGGAAGTGTCGGTGCTAGCAAGGCCAACGGTTGCCTCGGGTTTGCTGGCAGGGCTCGGGCTTGAGTAGCTCTTTACTGATAGCAATTTTCAAATTCATGACTGCCCCATATTTGGCAATATGTGTAGTAGAGAGTGGGATGTCTCAGATGTGAACACTCCATAGTGCTAGTATGGTTAGCTTGACAAATCTAGTACCACACTAGCTCCCTTATGGGGTAGAGATAGGGTTGACAAACCCAATCTCAGTTCTCCAGTGTTGGGTCATTTGCGGTATTAATTCCGCTGTTAGTTGTTTGACTTGTTGTCTTGATGTGGACTCCTTGCTTTTTCCGTGAGATCTTATGTTGGTGGTTGTTTTAAAGGAAGCCTTGGATGTGCCCTCATGTAGTTCTCGGGAATGCGTTCCCTTGAAATTATCCTCAACGTCCATGGCACTCCTGCAACATTGCTCAAATGAGGTATGGGCTAGAGTAGGCAAACAGAATGGAGATAAAGACACGAACGTGGCTAATCAAAGGCTATGAGTGTGCGCTTGATGGAGATGAAGACACGAGCATCTTGAGATGGCATGGGCATGTTGAGATTCAAGCTTGATGTCATCTTGTGCCAGTTACACTATGTGCTGGCATATTAGGTAGTAACATGTGTGAGACATAAATGACCACGTCCAGCTGGTCATAGTGTGTGGATAGTAGCTAGGGTTAGCTGTGTGTGGACACAACACATGTAGTGTGTTGTAGCTTATGGATTATGGCTTTATGCATCGTGTGAGAAGGGACATGGCTTCCCTCGATGGTTAGGGTTTGACTAATACATTAGGGTTTGCTCCTGTGTGTGTGTCTCCTCTCCCTCTACCTGTTTTTCATCATGGTATCAGAGCCCGGTGCTCTCTATTAGGGTTTATGAGTGAGTGAGAGAAGAGAGAGAAGAATCTGTGAAGAAAAGCTATGGAGCTTGTCATTGGAGTTGTGAAGCTTGGAGCACACCAATTTTTACCAAATCTAAGAGCTTGGCCTATCGGGTAAGAAATACTAAACATCCTTGAGCGGATTGCAGGTGCAAAAACACAAACAACATTAGATTTGTGTAAGATTCCTCCCCCAACCCCTTTTTGATGTCTAGTATCTTCCCCTGTAATCAACCTCTTCAGAAATATAAAGACCTTGTTGCTAACTATTTTAGCCTAGAGAGAGAAAAATTATTCTAGAGAGAGAATATTCAGATTTTGAATATTTTTGGATAGAAAAATATCTCTTATAATTCAGATGAGTTCCCCTGAAACAGAAATTCAAAAAGAATTTTCCAATGTGCAATTGGAATTAATTGGAAATAGGTATAAAGAACCTTAGTCTAAGGGTCTAGATTTTCATAAATCTTTGGATTATGGTCCAATTAAGGTTCCTATGGGCCAATAGCATCAATCCATGTGTAGGGAGGAGATAAATCCAATTTGTAAAAGAAGATACCCAAAAATGAGTAAATGCTCACATAAGATGAAGAGTTGAAAATGTACAAGGTTTATTAGTAAAAAACTATGAGCAATATTAAAAATATGAGATATTTTGGGTATCCAAAAATGAGTAAATGCTCACATAAGATGAAGAGTTGAAAATGTACAAGGTTTATTAGTAAAAAACTATGAGCAATATTAAAATGGTTCCATTATGACACATATGTAAGGAAGGGGAGTTCTTTAAAGGAGGTGCATATTTCACATAAGATGAAGAGTTGAAAATGTACAAGGTTTATTAGTAAAAAACTATGAGCAATATTAAAATGATTCCATTATGACACATATGTAAGGAAGGGGAGTTCTTTAAAGGAGGTGCATATTTCACATAAGATGAAGAGTTGAAAATGTACAAGGTTTATTAGTAAAAAGAAAACTATGAGCAATATTAAAATGATTCCATTATGACACATATGTAAGGAAGGGGAGTTCTTTAAAGGAGGTGCATATTTCACATGCTTGAATGAGTTTTAAACTCATAAAAATTGAGATATTTCATCTCTCCTCTCTCCTCATTCAAGTCTAGTTCCAAAAGTTAGCTTAACTGACCTAAAAATGGTCAAATATTGACCAAACTGATTTAGAAAATTCTAGAATCAGTTTGTTTGGTTAGGAGCTCAATTTTTCCTATAAATAGAAGCCTCCCCCTTGTTGAAAAATAGATGGTGTTTATGCATCGTTACTCTACTCCACCTAAGCCAAGAACTGTGAATTCATTTAATAATTCACTAGTTTTTGGAGCTTCCCTCTTTCTTCAATCCCCATTAGTGGCTCCATCAACATACTTAACCAATTGATTGGTTGGGGGCCTCTACCGTGAACAAAGAATCAAGCAATTTGTAAGGTAATTAGTGAATATTGATCTTTTCTATAATTTCTCAATGTTTCTCTCTTCTCAACCCCTCTCAAGCTTGAGAAGCTTAATTGGTATGGTTTTTTAAATGCTATTGAAGTTAATTGTTGAATAGTAGTGAAGAGTTACATAATTTAATAAATACTATTGAAGTTAATTTCCATTTATGTTTAAATTCTAATGGTTTTTATGTAATTTCTCTCTCTCACTCAAGAAATGGTCATACTCATGACCCATTCTCAATCCTAATCAAGCTTTTCATAAAGCTTTTCCTTAACCCAAGATTAAGCTATGCTTGAGGCCAAATTAATGGCTTTTTTCTATGCTTTTAGTTTATGTATATTGATGATTCAATCCATTATGGATTAATGATCCAATTAGAGATCATTTTAATTATTTTCTTAATGATAAGCTTTATCCCTTAGAAAAATTGAGATTTATCAGTCATAGCAGCGGAGCTATGGCAAAATTTTTATAAAAATTATGCATAAAATAATTTCATTCAAAGCATAAAAAGAGGACTTCCTACCATATTCTAGGAATTATCATCCTAGATTAATTGAAAGATATTCATTGTAATCATAGAGAAATTGATTTTTATATTATGCATAATTGATTTTCATGCATAGAAAGTATGCATAAAAGATAATTTTTTTATATTAAAAGTGTTACTTTTATCATTTTAATTTTCATGCATAGAAGTATGCATAAAAGATAATTTTTTATATTAAAAGTGTTACTTTTATCATTTTTATTTTTCATGCATAGAAGTATGCATAAAGGAAAAATTTTTATATCAAAAGTGTTACTTTTATCATTTTTAATTTTCATGCATAGAAGTATGCATAAAAGATAATTTTTTTATATTAAAAGTGTTACTTTTATCATTTTAATTTTCATGCATAGAAGTATGCATAAAAGATAATTTTTTATATTAAAAGTGTTACTTTTATCATTTTTATTTTTCATGCATAGAAGTATGCATAAAGGAAAATTTTTATATCAAAAGTGTTACTTTTATCATTTTTAATTTTCATGCATAGAAGTATGCATAAAGGAAAATTTTTTATATCAAAAGTGTTACTTTTATCATTTTTAATGCATAGAAGTATGCATAAAGGATAATTTTTTTATATCAAAAGTGTTACTTTTATCATATTGGATTTCATGCATAGAGGTATGCATAAAAGATGATTATTTTAATGTAAAAGTGTTACTTTTGTCACAATTGAATTTCATGCATAGAGGTATGCATAAAAGTTGATTATTTTATTATAAAAGTGTTACTTTTATCATAATTGGATTTCATGCATGGAGGTATGCATAAAAGATATTCTTTTTATACTAAAAGTGTAATTCCTACTAAATTGAATTTATGCATAAGAAGATGTATAAAAGATTGATTTTTATTTTGAAAGTGTTAGTATCCTTAAATGGAATTTATGCATAATTAGATGCGTAAAGAAATTTTATATCAAATATAAGAATTCTTTTATATTCTATAAATAGATATGGAAAGGGATAGGATGTGATAAGACGTATATGAGAAGAGTTAGGATGTGATAAGATGAGTTAAGATGTGTATGGGATGAGATAAGAAGTGTATGAGATGAGATAAGATGTATATGGGTTGTGATAGGGCGAGAATGGATGTGATGTAAAAGATTAGATGTGAAGGCATATGGGGTTACATGAATGGGAATGTGGAAATGGATGTATGTATGTGGATGTGTGGATGTGGAGATGGGAGTATGGATGTATGAATGTGAAAATGGATGTATGCATGAAGATGTATATGCATAGATGTGAATGTGGATGTAGATGTGGATGTATAGATGTGAATGTGAATGTGGATGTAGATGTGGATGTATAGATGTGAATGGGAATGTGGATGTGAATGTGGATGTAGATGTGGATGTATATATGTGAATGGGAATGTGGATGTGGATGTATGTATGTATGTGGATGTAGATGTGGATGTATAGATGTGAATGGGAATGTGGATGTGGATGTATATGAATGTGGATGTAGATATGGATGTATAGATGTGAATGGGAATGTGGATGTGGATGTATGTATGTATGTGGATGTAGATGTGGATATATAGATGTGAATGGGAATGTGGATGTGGATGTATATGAATGTGGATGTAGATATGGATGTATAGATGTGAATGGGAATGTGGATGTGGATGTATGTATGTATGTGGATGTGGTTGTATGTATGTATGTGGTTGTGGATGTATAAATGAGGATGTGAAAATGGAGGTAAGCATGTAGATGTGGATGTATGGATGTGAATGTGGATGTGGATGTGGATGAGGATGTGGATGTGGATGTATGGATGTGGATATGGATGTGAATATATGATATGTGATGTGAAGGAATCTGAAGTGAAGAGATGGAAAATGATGTGATTGGATGAGTACACATATAAAGGGAATGTGGAATAAGTAATGTGGAATGTACACATATAAAGGGAATGTGGAATAAGTAATGTGGATTATATGAGAGATAATGTGGAAAAATGAGAGTTAATATAGAAATTGTATTTGTAAACTGTTTGTAAATGCTGTTTGTAAATGGCTGTTTTATGTCAAGAATGCTGGGAAAGCATTTTGATCGTCTTGTGATTAAGGTCGTGGAGACCTAACTGATAAAGTTGCAACTGCTGACGGAGAGTCAATGGATGACGTCTCGCGTAGCAAGGTCGGCCGAGGTCTTGACCAGCCTCGGTTCGATTAAAATGGTGAGCTTCCGGTACGGTGGATGAGGGACCAAGGAAGCGGCCTATGAGTGAAGCGCTAGGTCACCTGCGAAGGATCCTAGAGGGTGCTGACCATACGGTGCTCGGGCTCAAGGTCGCCCAGGATTGTGGATGTATATATGTGAATGGGAATGTGGATGTGGATGTATGTATGTATGTGGATGTAGATGTGGATGTATAGATGTGAATGGGAATGTGGATGTGGATGTATATGAATGTGGATGTAGATATGGATGTATAGATGTGAATGGGAATGTGGATGTGGATGTATGTATGTATGTGGATGTAGATGTGGATATATAGATGTGAATGGGAATGTGGATGTGGATGTATATGAATGTGGATGTAGATATGGATGTATAGATGTGAATGGGAATGTGGATGTGGATGTATGTATGTATGTGGATGTGGTTGTATGTATGTATGTGGTTGTGGATGTATAAATGAGGATGTGAAAATGGAGGTAAGCATGTAGATGTGGATGTATGGATGTGAATGTGGATGTGGATGTGGATGTGGATGTATGGATGTGGATATGGATGTGAATATATGATATGTGATGTGAAGGAATCTGAAGTGAAGAGATGGAAAATGATGTGATTGGATGAGTACACATATAAAGGGAATGTGGAATAAGTAATGTGGAATGTACACATATAAAGGGAATGTGGAATAAGTAATGTGGATTATATGAGAGATAATGTGGAAAAATGAGAGTTAATATAGAAATTGTATTTGTAAACTGTTTGTAAATGCTGTTTGTAAATGGCTGTTTTATGTCAAGAATGCTGGGAAAGCATTTTGATCGTCTTGTGATTAAGGTCGTGGAGACCTAACTGATAAAGTTGCAACTGCTGACGGAGAGTCAATGGATGACGTCTCGCGTAGCAAGGTCGGCCGAGGTCTTGACCAGCCTCGGTTCGATTAAAATGGTGAGCTTCCGGTACGGTGGATGAGGGACCAAGGAAGCGGCCTATGAGTGAAGCGCTAGGTCACCTGCGAAGGATCCTAGAGGGTGCTGACCATACGGTGCTCGGGCTCTGGGTCGCCCAGGATACCCACGCGTGCGTCGAGGAAGATATTGGAACAAGGAGTAAGAGTTGTTTTGTGAAACCGGGCATGGATCTGGTTGATTGACCTTGCTGGTCTTCAATGGATGAGTCCATGGCTCTTTATATGGATCTGTTGGTTGATCTTGCTGATCTTCAACGAGAGTCCATCTTGATTTTTATAAGTGATTATATTGCCGAGTATTATGGGCTAGGAACTATTGAAAAGGCCCCTGTGTGGACAGGTGGTGAGCGTTCTAGTTGCCAATGATGCCATAGATACTCTGATGAAGGAATGATGGGAAATTATGAATCAACCGGATAAATTGGAAGATTGTGATCAGTGGTACTATGGTTTCATTAAAGGATTGTTTTAAAGTTAGCTGATGCTAAGAAAAAGGCAATTTCATATTGGGTGTGTAAGTGGTGTGGCTAGTTTTATGTTTGCATGAACTTCCGGCTAGGGGGCCTTGGAACTCTTTTCCTTGGTACCCGGGACAAAACCTAACCAAATTCCAAATTGGATCCCATCACTACAGTGGTTGGGCGGTTGGCTAACCCATGGGATCGGATGGGGTTAGGCTGGACTGATGGATCCGTAAATCAAGACTCAATTTCTGTTATTACGATAGATAAAGTAAATCCCGGATAGTAATTGTTCTATGGATAGGAATCAACGGCTGTGCCTCTTGATGGGGAAAAAAGCGTTGATTCCAATGATCCAAGTGCAAGTTTCTTCCTTGATCCGACCGAGTATCTTTATAGGTGCAGTCGGATCAGCGTGATCAATAATGATCTTGACTACGTTAGAGTAAAAAGTTATCTTGGTGGAATCGCCCGTGCTTTCCGGGTAAGGGAAGTTTTTCCGGGTTCGGTTTTGGAAAAACCGACGGATTAGTCTTTTGTCCGGATATCCGTGGACGAGGCCCCGAGTGTGGGTTCCTACCCCGCGCATGAAGTGCTACTTCCGCTGCTGCTAGTACCCCGAATCCGTTGCGTGGTGGAGACCGGGATCTCACAGTTGGTATCAGAGCATTTGGTTAATAAAGATCAATTGAGAAGACAAATATGTCAAAAATTTATCAAGAAACACAAAAAGGTTGTAATTGTGTGATATAAGTCATACAATTTGATATTCAAACTAAAATTCGTAATTTGGTAATTGGGTCTTCAGATGGAAGTACCCCAATTATATAGAATCCCTGACTTGCTTGAGGCCTAGACATGATGGTATTTACCTTATAATTCCAAGGGCCGTTGACTACCCGTATATACCGATAGTATACTGCAGCTCTTTACTGACAGTATATACGAGTAAATCTAAGACTTGAAATTATAAGCGTTAATGCTATCCAGATGATGAATTCGAATGTGGTTGATATGATTTTTAATTCTGTTTGAGAATTGATGAATTGATTTGGATTCTGATTGAAAAATGATGATCCTTGAAATTTGGTTGAAATGTAATAAGCTGAGCGAAACCTCAATGAGGATGAATGGGACTGGAATGATGATAATGATTTCAGCAAATCACTATGAGATTAGTGGATTGTGCTGTCAGATTGCTACTATTAATACTTGACCGTTAGATCAAGTTAAGGGATGACAAATTGAGAACTTACTTGACTAAAATTCCCGTGGAGGAATGTTCAGAAGGAAATTTTTCTGTCTAATGGACCATTATCATGTTAAAGATATGAATGATATGATCTGAATGAATTGTTGATGAGTTCTAAGGGATATTTATCCCAGTATTCTGTTGGGTTGACCAGAATATAAGGAACCCCAGAATAAAATTGGATCTTAAGAAAAAGAGTTATCCTCTACCTTGCGAGATGAGGACATCTCGCACTTTTTTAAGTGGGGTAGAATGTAAGATTCCTCCCCAGCCTTCGAGGTATACAGGAGTAAGAACCTCCCTTTTGATCTTATAACTATTCCCTCTCTAAAATAAAAGAAAGATTCCGTTTAAAAAAAAAAGAAAAAGAAAAAAAGAGGAAGATCCTTTCCCTAGAATACTTCTCAGGAGTCCCACCTGTTTTAAGGATTCAGAACAATGGGTTCAGAAGTGAAAATCGGTGTTTTGGATACCACGGTTTTGGTTTTCATTCGAGTACGGCCCAAAAAGAAGTTCTTTATCTCTTGGGGAGTATAAGAAGTTATCCCCCAGATATTGTGAACCTTATCTGAATTCAATGAAAGTAGGTGACTTAGCCTACAAGCTTCTTTTATCTCCTCATCTCAAAGTTCTAATGCCTTCTATAGAAAAATGTACCAAACCCAAATCATGGAAAGACGGTAAAACTTCAGTGGCAAGTTACCATTGGCTTCTAGGTTACGCTAGCTCCTTCCTTTATATAAGTCGTAACTTTTACCTGTCGCTCACAGTAATCTTACTTCCATCGATCTCCTTTCTTTCTTAATCTCCTTCATGGCTTGGCAACAAGAATTAGTTTTATCCATAATGATTCCTCACCTTCAAGACGCAAGTGAGTCTGTGAAGAAGGATTTTATAGAACAGTATCAGCGCTCACTTTTTCCTCACCTAGGAACTTCTGTAGCGCAGACCAAATGGCGGACCTATCAAGACATAACTAGGGTAACACCCTGGGGTCAGCAACACTTTCGTAACAATGTCCGCTTGGCCATGGTTATCGAAGCCTTGGGTTTGGGTCCTCGATACTACTGCGTCATGAGATCAAGACATCTTGGGTTTTCTGAGCGGGTCTTCTTACTGGCGTGTTTTCTTCCTCATGAGAAGATATGCCTTTACCCCGTTTTTGGCTTGCCTCTCAGAGGTCCTTTTTTTAGAACACCTCATACCACTGAGATAGGCGCAGCAATAACCAACAGAATCATTCCCATAGATGAGTTACCTTATACTTGTGCAGCTTGTGAGGACTGCTTTTGTGACCATATGATGGACGGGCTTATGGAAGTGTAAAGAGTTCCTCTATCTTTACTGTATAAGTTCCGAGAATGAATAAAGTTTAAATCTTGTTCTTATTTTGAATCTTGCTCTCTTTAAGACTTATCTTGGTGGTTAATCTTGATTAAAATTTTTCTCTAAGTCTCATATTCATGCATCTTGCGAAATTATCACAAGTTGCGAGATGAGGACATCTCGCATTTTTTAAGTGGGGTAGAATGTAAGATTCCTCCCCCAACCCCTTTTTGATGTCTAGTATCTTCCCCTGTAATCAACCTCTTCAGAAATATAAAGACCTTGTTGCTAACTATTTTAGCCTAGAGAGAGAAAAATTATTCTAGAGAGAGAATATTCAGATTTTGAATATTTTTGGATAGAAAAATATCTCTTATAATTCAGATGAGTTCCCCTGAAACAGAAATTCAAAAAGAATTTTCCAATGTGCAATTGGAATTAATTGGAAATAGGTATAAAGAACCTTAGTCTAAGGGTCTAGATTTTCATAAATCTTTGGATTATGGTCCAATTAAGGTTCCTATGGGCCAATAGCATCAATCCATGTGTAGGGAGGAGATAAATCCAATTTGTAAAAGAAGATACCCAAAAATGAGTAAATGCTCACATAAGATGAAGAGTTGAAAATGTACAAGGTTTATTAGTAAAAAACTATGAGCAATATTAAAAATATGAGATATTTTGGGTATCCAAAAATGAGTAAATGCTCACATAAGATGAAGAGTTGAAAATGTACAAGGTTTATTAGTAAAAAACTATGAGCAATATTAAAATGGTTCCATTATGACACATATGTAAGGAAGGGGAGTTCTTTAAAGGAGGTGCATATTTCACATAAGATGAAGAGTTGAAAATGTACAAGGTTTATTAGTAAAAAACTATGAGCAATATTAAAATGATTCCATTATGACACATATGTAAGGAAGGGGAGTTCTTTAAAGGAGGTGCATATTTCACATAAGATGAAGAGTTGAAAATGTACAAGGTTTATTAGTAAAAAAAAAACTATGAGCAATATTAAAATGATTCCATTATGACACATATGTAAGGAAGGGGAGTTCTTTAAAGGAGGTGCATATTTCACATGCTTGAATGAGTTTTAAACTCATAAAAATTGAGATATTTCATCTCTCCTCTCTCCTCATTCAAGTCTAGTTCCAAAAAGTTAGCTTAACTGACCTAAAAATGGTCAAATATTGACCAAACTGATTTAGAAAATTCTAGAATCAGTTTGTTTGGTTAGGAGCTCAATTTTTCCTATAAATAGAAGCCTCCCCCTTGTTGAAAAATAGATGGTGTTTATGCATCGTTACTCTACTCCACCTAAGCCAAGAACTGTGAATTCATTTAATAATTCACTAGTTTTTGGAGCTTCCCTCTTTCTTCAATCCCCATTAGTGGCTCCATCAACATACTTAACCAATTGATTGGTTGGGGGCCTCTACCGTGAACAAAGAATCAAGCAATTTGTAAGGTAATTAGTGAATATTGATCTTTTCTATAATTTCTCAATGTTTCTCTCTTCTCAACCCCTCTCAAGCTTGAGAAGCTTAATTGGTATGGTTTTTTAAATGCTATTGAAGTTAATTGTTGAATAGTAGTGAAGAGTTACATAATTTAATAAATACTATTGAAGTTAATTTTCATTTATGTTTAAATTCTAATGGTTTTTATGTAATTTCTCTCTCTCACTCAAGAAATGGTCATACTCATGACCCATTCTCAATCCTAATCAAGCTTTTCATAAAGCTTTTCCTTAACCCAAGATTAAGCTATGCTTGAGGCCAAATTAATGGCTTTTTTCTATGCTTTTAGTTTATGTATATTGATGATTCAATCCATTATGGATTAATGATCCAATTAGAGATCATTTTAATTATTTTCTTAATGATAAGCTTTATCCCTTAGAAAAATTGAGATTTATCAGTCTTCATAGCAGCGGAGCTATGGCAAAATTTTTATAAAAATTATGCATAAAATAATTTCATTCAAAGCATAAAAAGAGGACTTCCTACCATATTCTAGGAATTATCATCCTAGATTAATTGAAAGATATTCATTGTAATCATAGAGAAATTGATTTTTATATTATGCATAATTGATTTTCATGCATAGAAAGTATGCATAAAAGATAATTTTTTTATATTAAAAGTGTTACTTTTATCATTTTAATTTTCATGCATAGAAGTATGCATAAAAGATAATTTTTTATATTAAAAGTGTTACTTTTATCATTTTTATTTTTCATGCATAGAAGTATGCATAAAGGAAAAATTTTTATATCAAAAGTGTTACTTTTATCATTTTTAATTTTCATGCATAGAAGTATGCATAAAAGATAATTTTTTTATATTAAAAGTGTTACTTTTATCATTTTAATTTTCATGCATCGAAGTATGCATAAAAGATAATTTTTTATATTAAAAGTGTTACTTTTATCATTTTTATTTTTCATGCATAGAAGTATGCATAAAGGAAAATTTTTATATCAAAAGTGTTACTTTTATCATTTTTAATTTTCATGCATAAAAGTATGCATAAAGGAAAATTTTTTATATCAAAAGTGTTACTTTTATCATTTTTAATGCATAGAAGTATGCATAAAGGATAATTTTTTTATATCAAAAGTGTTACTTTTATCATATTGGATTTCATGCATAGAGGTATGCATAAAAGATGATTATTTTAATGTAAAAGTGTTACTTTTGTCACAATTGAATTTCATGCATAGAGGTATGCATAAAAGTTGATTATTTTATTATAAAAGTGTTACTTTTATCATAATTGGATTTCATGCATGGAGGTATGCATAAAAGATATTCTTTTTATACTAAAAGTGTGATTTTCATCATAAATGGATTTTATGCATAACTTAGATGCATAAGAGAAATTCTTTTATTCTAAAAGTGTAATTCCTACTAAATTGAATTTATGCATAAGAAGATGTATAAAAGATTGATTTTAATTCAAAAGTGTCATTCTCATCTAAAATGAATTTATGCATAG
The DNA here is from genome assembly GCF_041138505.1 of Cibotium barometz. Lineage (NCBI taxonomy): Eukaryota > Viridiplantae > Streptophyta > Polypodiopsida > Cyatheales > Cibotiaceae > Cibotium > Cibotium barometz. Next base: position 49,773,853 of record NC_141075.1, read on the forward strand.
GAAGATGCATAAAAGATTGAATTTTAATTCAAAGTGTCATTCTCATTTAAAATGAATTTATGCATAGGAAGATGCATAAAAGATTGATTTTTATTTTGAAAGTTTTAGTATCCTTAAATGGAATTTATGCATAATTAGATGCGTAAAGAAATTTTATATCAAATATAAGAATTCTTTTATATTCTATAAATAGATATGGAAAGGGATAGGATGTGATAAGACGTATATGAGAAGAGTTAGGATGTGATAAGATGAGTTAAGATGTGTATGGGATGAGATAAGAAGTGTATGAGATGAGATAAGATGTATATGGGTTGTGATAGGGCGAGAATGGATGTGATGTAAAAGATTAGATGTGAAGGCATATGGGGTTACATGAATGGGAATGTGGAAATGGATGTATGTATGTGGATGTGTGGATGTGGAGATGGGAGTATGGATGTATGAATGTGAAAATGGATGTATGCATGAAGATGTATATGCATAGATGTGAATGTGGATGTAGATGTGGATGTATAGATGTGAATGTGAATGTGGATGTAGATGTGGATGTATAGATGTGAATGGGAATGTGGATGTGAATGTGGATGTAGATGTGGATGTATATATGTGAATGGGAATGTGGATGTGGATGTATGTATGTATGTGGATGTAGATGTGGATGTATAGATGTGAATGGGAATGTGGATGTGGATGTATATGAATGTGGATGTAGATATGGATGTATAGATGTGAATGGGAATGTGGATGTGGATGTATGTATGTATGTGGATGTAGATGTGGATATATAGATGTGAATGGGAATGTGGATGTGGATGTATATGAATGTGGATGTAGATATGGATGTATAGATGTGAATGGGAATGTGGATGTGGATGTATGTATGTATGTGGATGTGGTTGTATGTATGTATGTGGTTGTGGATGTATAAATGAGGATGTGAAAATGGAGGTAAGCATGTAGATGTGGATGTATGGATGTGAATGTGGATGTGGATGTGGATGAGGATGTGGATGTGGATGTATGGATGTGGATATGGATGTGAATATATGATATGTGATGTGAAGGAATCTGAAGTGAAGAGATGGAAAATGATGTGATTGGATGAGTACACATATAAAGGGAATGTGGAATAAGTAATGTGGAATGTACACATATAAAGGGAATGTGGAATAAGTAATGTGGATTATATGAGAGATAATGTGGAAAAATGAGAGTTAATATAGAAATTGTATTTGTAAACTGTTTGTAAATGCTGTTTGTAAATGGCTGTTTTATGTCAAGAATGCTGGGAAAGCATTTTGATCGTCTTGTGATTAAGGTCGTGGAGACCTAACTGATAAAGTTGCAACTGCTGACGGAGAGTCAATGGATGACGTCTCGCGTAGCAAGGTCGGCCGAGGTCTTGACCAGCCTCGGTTCGATTAAAATGGTGAGCTTCCGGTACGGTGGATGAGGGACCAAGGAAGCGGCCTATGAGTGAAGCGCTAGGTCACCTGCGAAGGATCCTAGAGGGTGCTGACCATACGGTGCTCGGGCTCTGGGTCGCCCAGGATACCCACGCGTGCGTCGAGGAAGATATTGGAACAAGGAGTAAGAGTTGTTTTGTGAAATCGGGCATGGATCTGGTTGATTGACCTTGCTCGTCTTCAATGGATGAGTCCATGGCTCTTTATATGGATCTGTTGGTTGATCTTGCTGATCTTCAACGAGAGTCCATCTTGATTTTTATAAGTGATTATATTGCCGAGTATTATGGGCTAGGAACTATTGAAAAGGCCCCTGTGTGGACAGGTGGTGAGCGTTCTAGTTGCCAATGATGCCATAGATACTCTGATGAAGGAATGATGGGAAATTATGAATCAACCGGATAAATTGGAAGATTGTGATCAGTGGTACTATGGTTTCATTAAAGGATTGTTTTAAAGTTAGCTGATGCTAAGAAAAAGGCAATTTCATATTGGGTGTGTAAGTGGTGTGGCTAGTTTTATGTTTGCATGAACTTCCGGCTAGGGGGCCTTGGAACTCTTTTCCTTGGTACCCGGGACAAAACCTAACCAAATTCCAAATTGGATCCCATCACTACAGTGGTTGGGCGGTTGGCTAACCCATGGGATCGGATGGGGTTAGGCTGGACTGATGGATCCGTAAATCAAGACTCAATTTCTGTTATTACGATAGATAAAGTAAATCCCGGATAGTAATTGTTCTATGGATAGGAATCAACGGCTGTGCCTCTTGATGGGGAAAAAAGCGTTGATCCCAATGATCCAAGTGCAAGTTTCTTCCTTGATCCGACCGAGTATCTTTATAGGTGCAGTCGGATCAGCGTGATCAATAATGATCTTGACTACGTTAGAGTAAAAAGTTATCTTGGTGGAATCGCCCGTGCTTTCCGGGTAAGGGAAGTTTTTCCGGGTTCGGTTTTGGAAAAACCGACGGATTAGTCTTTTGTCCGGATATCCGTGGACGAGGCCCCGAGTGTGGGTCCCTACCCCGCGCATGAAGTGCTACTTCCGCTGCTGCTAGTACCCCGAATCCGTTGCGTGGTGGAGACCGGGATCTCACAATTTGAGTTGCCCAAAGCAAAGGAAAAATTTTTGTTTTGCAAGCTCTCCATTGAAGCTTGATTGTGGTGAATGTATGAGACGAATGGTTGCAAATCTGGCAAAGATTCGTGTATCTAACAAAAGGGAATGTGTTGGCAACTCATGTGCAAGCCCTAGAATGAATTTAGAGCAAGTTTGATGCATTGGAGTGATGGAAAATTACTGTTTTGAAGCCCTCACAAAAACAGAGAACAGAGGTTCAATTTTGATGTAATTGGAGCCCGTCTCTTGCAAAAATCAATCAATTGGTGGCTTGGGTGCATGCCTAGGAGTGTTGGGAACCCACATGTACCTTCAATAGTCACAACCAACTTGCCAAATCCCTCCAACAGTAGGCGGCACAGCAGCCTGAAGGCCAGAAACAAGGTAGTTTTTGCTCATCTTGCATAAGTGGAGGTCAAATACAAGCTTTGTGATTGATTAATCTCAAAATTGTCTTAGCAATTTTGTGATACACATAGAGGAGAAGGTTTCTATGTGGTTGGTTGGAGCAATTATGCATTTTGGAGCTAATTATGAGCTGATTAAAAAGGCTATAAACAATGATTAATGAAATAGAGGATTATTAATTGGCTAATTACTCTCTCAACTTTTATAATTGGTCTAATTCCTTTTACATAGAGTTAGTAGACATCATTGCTAAGCTAATGAATGCCTGGTCCCTCAATTTGGACAAGAACTGAAGAAATTAGAGCACTTTTCCTACTGGTTTTACTAGTTTTTCTCAAAATAGAGAAGGGGATTTGATATTTCTAGAATGTATGCATCTTGGTTGGTGTTAATATGCAACATTGAGCGTGTTTGGCTGTCAAGTTATCCACACTTGATTGAACCACTACATTGCAATTTGAAGCCTTGGAAAGCGCACCAAAACAGGGTTTTTTGGACTGCGTATGCCAATTCAATTTGAATGCAATGTGTGATTTTCTACATCAACCAGTGAAGTTTGTTGTGTACTTTGGAGTGTCTGGAACACTTATTAGAGTGTGGTTGAGCTGAGAAAGGCTCATTTATAGAATTGGACGTGTGCGGAAGGTGCATTTGCATCATTGAGCAAATATTTCAGACAACCCAGTACTACAGATTGTGGGTGAGAAGTTGGATAGAAAGAACTTCCAGGCATGGAAGTACAGGATTAAAAGCTTTATGAAAGGAAAAGGATTTTGGAATCTTGGTACAGGTGCGGAGCCAAAACCGGATCTACCCCGACAACCTACACAACAACAAGTTGTAGCTCATAAACAATGATCAGAGAGAGCATACAAAGTTTTGCATTACTTGTCTATATGTATCTCGGATGCTATACTCATACATATACATGATGCTGAGAATCCCAAGGATGCATGGGATACTTTGGTAAAGCTCATGGAAGAGGACGTTGGCTAAGCAAAATGTGGAATGCCATTACTATGGGAAGTTTGGTCATATGGCACGTGATTGTTACCGTAAACAAAATGATTTGAGAGGGGGTAGAGCACAACATGGTGGAAATTTTGCACAACATGGTGGAAATTATGCAAATGGTGAAAATTTTGCATCATCAAGCAGTCATGATGGCAGTGCAAATCACTTGTTTGCCAATGAAACATGTTGTGGGATCTATGATGACACATGGTGACAGTGATGACACTTGGTATATGGACTTTGGAGCATCAAACCATATGACTTGTCATGGCGAATGGTTTGAACATATGAAGCCAATGGATGTGAAAGGCTATGTAGAGACAGGTGATGATTCCCAGCATGCTATCACTCATGTTGGGAGTGTACCATTGGTGATGCATAATGATGAAACGAAGTCTATGCTTGTATGTGCCTTCTATTACAAAGAGTGTTGAGAAAACGTGGTGCTCATGCTAGATCAAGTGGTGCTCATGCTAGATCAAGTGTGTGGAGGAAAAGAACTCACAAAATACAAGAATAATATCTTGCTTATTAAGTTGTTTATGCATACAACTAGGCCTTGCTCAATACAAAATGCCTCCTAGCTCCACCTTTAAATAGATGAGCTAGTGGACCTTAAGTCCATTCACACTCACACCCTTCTCTTCCCCTTCTACTTAACCTTAGTCTCTTAATAACCCCCCTCAATACCAACTATGAAAGAATGGAATAGGTGGTATTGGACATAGGATGCCTTTATAACATTAGGCGTACAAGGTTTGGAATATAGGTGTGATTACATTGAGATTTAAAACAATTTCTCAGTAGAGGTAGAGGCTGATACAAAGTTTACCTCTAACTCTTTGTTAGGACATTTAGAAGTGATATGTCATGTTTATTTACACTTATCACATTTCATTTTGTTGGGATATTTGATCCAACAATTATTTGCCAAATGACCCACCTTTTTGCAATGGGCACATCTTACTTTGACCACTTGATGTGACAAAGCTTGTTCGATAGTCGTTGAAGTGGTTGCATTTGAAGATTCAGCTCCTCCCTTTGGCCTCTTTTCTTCATCAAGACAAGACTGAATGACTCCTTCGAGGGTGGGATTAGGTATGTTCTTCAGGGTGGTGACCAAGGTGGGGTACACCTTCTTGACTGCTTTTAGCAAAACAGCCAAAAACAGCCACTGCATCATCTTCATCCATTCTTGCATTCACTAATGCAAGTTGAGCCATAAGGCCCTTCAAGTGAGAGATGAAGGCTCCAATGCCTTCTCCCTCTTTGAGTTCCAAGTTGAAAAATTCAATTTTGAGTGAGATCTTGGAATTCTTACCACGAGCTCCATAGAGCTTATCAAGCTCATCCCATTTCTCCTTTGTAGTCGGAAGGTGGTCCACATGGTGAGATCTTGGAATTCTTACCACGAGCTCCATAGAGCTTATCAAGCTCATCCCATTTCTCCTTTGTAGTCGGAAGCTGGTCCACATGGTGAATGAGTGCCTCATCAAGATAAAGCATGATGATGGCTTGTGCCCTCTCATCATCTTCAATATCTTTAGCCTTTGTTCGATCAATGACCTTAGTGCCGGAGATGAATGGCCAAAAGCCTTTGGACATCATCTTGTACTTGACAAGGACTTGCCAAGTGTGGAAGCCCTCTCCCGAGAACTTCTTGATTTGAGTGTTATCCTTTGACATTGGGTATTGAAAGAGGTTATGAGAGAGTAATGGGCTGATTTATGAAGAAGAAAAAACCAAAAATTTATGATATTTAGGCTTAATTAGAAAGAGAGAGGCTTATGAGAGTGCAACAACCCTAATTAAGTCAAGAATGTTGCATAAATAGGAGATTAAAATAGTAATTTTTATGGTTTAGCACTTAGGGTTTGTGCCCAATTACTAATTTTGATGGTGGGGATTAGCTTCATTAGTGTTAAAAAACACTTTGGTTGGTGATTAAGATCACCATTAGTGTTTAAAAAATATAATTAGTGCTTAAAAGCACATTTTTAGTGTCTAATGATACTTATTTTGGTGATTAGATTCACCATTAGTGTTTAATAACACTCTTAATATTTAAAAACACTTTATAATAACTTTCCTTTGTTGGATTAACAGCTTCATTAGTGTTAATCAACACTATTAGTGCTCATAAGCACACTTTGAAAAGCTTTGAAACTTTGAAGGGTGATGTTGATGATGGAGCTTGATGAGAATGAGGCTTATGGATACCTCATGTGGTTGGCCACTACTTCAAAATCAAGAGAAGGATCAGCAACAATCATTCACAACATCACTTGGGTGATTAGAGCAAGGAGGGAAGGATTAGAGCAAGAAAAAAAGTCAAGTTTGAAGCTTTAATGGAAAGCTTCCATGGAGAAACTGCAGGCGACTGGTTTTTTGCTTCCCACGACTGATTTATGCCACCATGTGAGCTCAAATTTGAGCTGTAGATAGGGGGAAGAGTGGGCTACAAAAGCCCTAAGACAATGTTGCCTTTAGTCACTTGTAGGCGACGTATGGCTGTACGGCCACAACTGTAGCCTGAATCTGCGCCGGCCTGAAAACAGAGCAATGTCACGATGGAGAACGCATGAAGCAGCTGACGAGCAGTATGACCACATGTGCCCACGCCTTCTCTTTACTTCTCTTAAAGAAATCTCTGAGAGTTATGGCCTCCATGAGCTGCTAGAGCTCCTCCACTGCCAGGGGGTTGAGCTCCACAAATAGAAGATAAGGAAAAGTGAAGCAAAAATGACCTATTCTACACCACAAAGGGGCCTAATCAACCAAGGCTCTAATACCATGTTGAGAAAACGTGGTGCTCATGCTAGATTAAGTGTGTGGAGGAAAAGAACTCACAAAATACAAGAACAATATCTTGCTTATTAAGTTGTTTATGCATACAACTAGGCCTTGCTACAAAATGCCTCCTAGCTCCACCTTTAAATAGATAAGCTAGTGGACCTTAAGTCCATTCACACTCACACCCTTCTCTTCCCTTTCTACTTAACCTTAGTCTCTTAATAAAGAGTTTAGCCTCAGTTGGTCAAATGGTTGAACAAGGCTTACAGGTTTGTTTCAACGAGCATGGTTGCTTCGTTGAGGATTTTAAAAATGGATGTAGAGTCATTGCCAAAGGCAAGAAAGAAGGCAAGTTATTTAAGTTAGATGCTGGGATTCCTGAGTTGAAATCGGCCATGTTCTCTAAAAGCCAAAATGTGGTATAGGACATTGAAATGTGGCATAAAAGGATTGGACATGTGAACATACAAAGGTTAAAGAACATGCAAGCAAGAGGCATTGTTGGTGGGCTGCCTAGATTCAAGTATGATGGGAATATTCATGTCTGTGATGCTTGCCAGTTTGGAAAGCAAGCAAGGTTGCCATTTCCTAAAGAAGGCAACATGAGTAACAAGCCACTTGATATAGTTCATAGTGATGTATGGGGTCCTGCACAAAACCCATCCATTAAAGGCAACTTGTATTATGTGACATTCATTGATGATTTCAGCAGAATGACTTGGATTTACTTTCTCAAAGAGAAGAGTGAAGTGTTGGGAAAGTTTATGGACTTCAAAGCTTTTGCAAAGAAGCAATATGGATCTTGGATAAAATGTTTGAGGACTGATGGAGGTGGTGAATACACCTCACATGCTTTTGAGAATTTCTTGAGAAAGAATGGCATAAGAAGGCAGCTAACTTGCAGGTACACACCTCAGCAAAATGGTATGTGTTGAGAGGAAAAATAGAGTCATTGGTGATGTGGCTAGGGCAATACTCAATGAAAAGAGCATGCCAGACTATTACTGGACACTATTACTGGGCACAAGCGTGTGCCACAGCAATGTATGTACTTAATAACACACCCAGAGCTGCCATACATGGAAGTACGCCAGAGATGCGTCTTACAGGTTTTAGGCCAGACATTGGACACCTCAAAGTGTTTGGGTAGCATAGCTTATGTGCAAGTGCTTTACATTTGATCTTGTAAACCCATTTTGTACCAATGGCCTTCTTGCCAAGAGGTAAGTCTACCAAATCTCATGTATCATTTTTTATTATCGAATCATACTCATATTGCATAGCACTCATCCAATTTTCAGATTCCTTTGCTTCATTAAAGGAGACATGTTCCTCTTCATCACATAAACTCTGGCAATAAAAGCATAACTTGTATCAACATGAGATGCATGATAAGAACCTGCACGTATTCTGCTAGGCAAAGGAGTGGCCAATTCGCTGTCACACATAGTGTTTGCACCAGCCATTTTGGCATACTTTTTGACTCCAAAATTTTCCTTCTTTCCTCATCAATCGCATCATCCACATTTTCCTCATCAATAGGCTGACCTGTGGGCTGAAAAACATGTTGATTTTGTAACCTGTGTAGACTAATTTTCAGCATTTCTTGGATTACCCAAATTCTCTATATCAATGTGTCCTAATTTAAACAATGGAAGGAGAGTGTCGAATATGTCCTACGAACATACATTTTACTATTTTTTACATGAAAGCAAGGGCTGAATTGCATCTTCCATAAGTACATCTCTACTCACAAGAATCTACTTGGTAAGATTTCTGCCATTCCAAGATTCAAAAGGCATAATTGTGTGCAAAGCCTTTGTAGGACACCTGTTTAAAACATATGTTGCACACATGACTGCTTCTAGCCAGAAACCATGAGGTAACTCGTGACTTTTGACCATACAACGTGCCATCTCCATGAGAGACCTATTTTTACGTTCAACTACATTATTTTGTTGAGGTGTATAGGGAACAGTACATTGGTGTTTTATCCCATGTATGCATGAAACTCCTTACACATATACTCCCCCTCTCAATCAGTACGCAGGGTACCAATCTTACATGCAAAAGCATTTTGAACCATAGCAACAAAGTTCCTAAAGGACATAAAAACCTATGATTTCTATTTCAATGGCTATGCCTAGGTCTGTTTGGAATAATCATCAATGAATGTGACAAAATAGAGGTAGCCCTCAATAGATGGTATCCTCATAGGACGACATACATCACTGTGTATAAGCTGTAATTTTGGATAGCTCTAGCTAGACCATCTTTTAGGAAATAATGCCCACTGCATTTTTCTAAGAATACAGCCCTAAAAAAAATGTTTGCTAGGGGCTTCAAGATGTGGCAGCTTAGACAGCATGTCATGTTTATGCAAACGCAACAAACTACCAAAGTTCAAGTGACCAAAGCGTGCATGCCACAGCTTAGCATCACCCATTGCCTTTGTGGTAGAAACTATACACATATAGCATGCCTTTGTCTTTCATATGCATCTAGCCTGTAGCCCCATGAGACAAATTACCAAAAGCAACAATTGTCTTGTCGTTCACTGAATCATGAACAATACATTTGTCATCCTCAAGTTGAACCACTAAGCTAGCCTTAGTAATGGCAGAGATAGATAACAAGTTCTTCTTGATCCCTGGTACATATAATACATCTGAAAGCGTGATTGTTTCACAAGTGAGAATAATTTTACCAATTTCTTTTACAAGATATGAGGAATTTTTTGCACATGTCACAATGTTTCTCTGTGGAGTAGATTCAAGTGATGAGAACAAACTGCGATTGAGAAGTAATGTGCTTCCTAGCACCACTATCAAAATACTAGACATGTACATCTATAACAGCCATGCATACATCCTTATTTGAAGGGTCATAACTGCATTGCACAATGAAATCCCAATCATCATGTGCATAGTTTGCAGATTCTTTATTTTTTGCATTAGATGCTGATGCATTAGCTACAGCCATACATGAGTCTTTCTTTTTCTCCTTCTCTAGCCGTTTCCTACACTCATTAATGTAGTGACCAAGTTTCCTATAATAGTTGCATTTTTCCTTTTTCTTTGGCTTGTCATCTTCCTTGTCTGCTGTAGGCTTGACCATTGACTCTCTGATTTTGGCTTGTGTGACTACCCTAAGGAAAGGATTTACCTTTGCCTCTTTGTTGACTGGCAGCAAAAGTCTAATCTCCTGTGTGCATGAAATATCTATTTTGCCTGGATTGCTCTTCTTTGCAAGAGCACAAAAACAAACTCCTCAAACTTCAAGGCATTTGGATTACCTTTCATCATGAGTCCAGAAATGCATTCAAGACAGGAGGCACCTATAAACTGTTAGGACTACACTAGCCAGCTGCTCCTTAAAATCCTTGATTTTTGTAAGGAAACTGTCCATGGAGTCTCCCTCATCCATATAATCTCACTCTAATTTCTTGCTGCATATATAAGCAACACATACTTCATGACATACCTGGTATAATGACGCAAGTGTATCCCAAGTATGTTTAGCAGTCCTACATAACTAAATGTGAGGAATGATACTCATGTTAACTGACAAAGAAAGCAACGCATGTGCTTGCACATCTCTTACATCCCACTTTGTTTGTTCCTATGTAGAAGGTATGCTATGCTATGGTAATGCACCATGTGAAACTGAGTCTGTGTCTATAGATGTGCCTTCTACATCATGTTCATTAGAATAACGAGGGCGTTTCATAATACCAACAACATTCCATAGCCCTTTGGCTACCAATACATGCCGCATCATATAGGACCATAACGGGTAGTTGGTCCCGTTAAGCTTATCCTCTAGCGCGGTAACATCCGAAATACATCATTGTCTACCATCTCTAATAATACCCAAGCAAGTAATCGCGCAACCTGCAAAGTGTTAAGCGCTCCTTTGATGCAACCAAGGTGGATGCTAATAAGGTTGGAAAGAAATACAAAGTAAAGTGAGTAGAAATTTTACTCGTAAGATGTGGAGATCGATGTCGCTCAAGTGTAGATTGTAGACTAGATTGTAGACTAGATCCGGCATGGTGAGTGTTTGTGGATGACTTCTTGTGTGTCTGCACACCCATCTATAGTAGATTGTAGACTAGATCCGGCATGGTGAGTGTTTGTGGATGACTTCTTGTGTGTCTGCACACCCATCTATAGTAGATCTGACAAAACTACTCCAAAATCCAATGAAGAACAGTGTAAATCCGGTCCCCAAAGATGTTTGCAGAAAACCGAAAACCATGCAAACGGCCCCCAACACGCGCCCGGAATGAAAATCTGACCACAAAACTATAGTACGATGTAAATCCGGTCCCCCAAAGATGTTTGTAGAAAACTGAAAACCATGCGAACGACCCCCGAAATGCACCCCGAAAGATGTAAATCCGGTCCCCCAAAGATGTTTGTAGAAAACCGAAAACCATACGAACGACCCGCGAAATGCACCCGAAATGAAAATATGACCACAAAACTATAGTACAAAGAACTGCACACTTCACGGTCCTCTTTCTTCTTCCAGAAGGGCTCCTTGATCTGATTCAACAAGACAAGCAACTCGGGGTGAAGGGTAAGCAGCACAGGGGCAAGGAGCGTATGGTCTGATACCAAATGTTGGAAATAGGGTTGCAGGAATGCATACACACACACACACACATTGGAGAAGCTCAAGGGAGTACACCGGGAGATGATAGATAGATAATGAATGTGTGCTATGCAAAAAATGATAAGTATACCCCAAGATGGGTGTATACTAGCACCAAGGAAAAACCCTCCTAAAGAGGAAAAATGTGCCACAGCTAGTCCTAGTGTGTTCGCTACCAACAAATATGGCTACACTCGGCTGCTTGAAGTCTCTAACATTGTTATAAAAATGGCCAATGGAATAATTGCCAAGCTTACTAGAATGCTATAAGATAGTAAGATTAAAGTCTTGAAATGTTGATTTGAATTGGATTCAAATAATGGCAACATTAGACACGTGGAGTGAGGAACAACATGGGTGACTCTTGATGGTGAGGAACTTCCTAAGGTTATACCATTTGCAAATGATGAGTGCTATACACCCAAACAATGAGGAAATTAGGGAGTACAATGAGCTTGAGTCCACATGGGAGAAAGACTCTCATTCAACCACCTCTAATTCATACACCTTTGATAAAGAGTCTAAAACTAAGGCCAAAATGAGACCACAATAAACATTGGAGATTGAATTTGGCACAAATGACACTAAAACTAAAACAAAACAAAAATAGAACCAAAAGAGGAAGCTTCTCACAAAGCGAGAGATCATTGAGAAAATAGAGGAAAAGAAAACGTTATAAGACAAATAGACACTTGAGATTGAATGAAATAACAACCACGGTCCAATGGCTACAATACATTGGGGCAGTAGACGTTCACCAAAATTTTATAGACAATTGGGAAGAAGAGTTATAAAAAGTCATGTATCATAGACCACCCCCAATTGATACAGCCCAAGTGAAAGTCTCTGATGAACCAAAACTTAGTCATTCAGCTTGAACAAAATGAAACTATGAGCTAGCACAAAAAGATTGGGAGGCTAAGGATGTAACAACCAAGGTAAAGGAAGAAAAGAAACCAGAACCGAACTTGTGTCCAAAGCACCTAAACATTACAAGTCTTACATGGTTGTGTCTTACATGGTTAGGGATTGCATGTTACTGTTTGAAAACTCCAAACGTGATAGTGAGGATGGAGAAGTTTATGACGGACCTACGGATGCTAAAGAAAAAAACTTGGCTAGAAGATTATAAGCCAATCTACATTGCTAAGGATCTCACTAAGGAATAGGAAGCTAAATTTATTGCTATCCTCAAGGAATATAAGGATTTATTTGCATGGCTACAAGGGAGTCCATAGATTCATGGGCCATGACTTCCATTTATTCTTTTCTATGGTGAGATAGCTCGTCCTTTGTACAAGCTATTAGTTATATTTGTATAAACTGAGGAGTGTCAACAAGCTTATGATACGCTAAAGCAAGCCTCCAATCTTGTTAGCACCCAGTTGGGAATCTTCTATGTGCACATTGATGCCTTAAACTTTACAATTGGCTATGTCCTAGCACAGCCAAGTGAACACAAGTTTAACTACCCTATTGCTTTTGTGAGTCATCAACTAGATGAGGATGAAATTAATAATACTACTATTGAGTGTGAAGGGTTAGCAACAATGGTTTATGTTGTAAAGAAATTTTTGGCATAACCTTCTTATTTCTAACAAATTTGTATTTTATGTTAATCATCAAGCCTTGTTGTATCTTGTGAACAAACCATGTTCCATAGGAAGAATCACTAGGTGGTTGTTGGTTCTTCTTGAATTTGACTTTATAGTGGTTGTGATGCTTGTCAAGAAACCTGTCATGGTTGCTAATCATTTATCTTGCATACCTAATGGAAGCACCAATAGGGTTGATGATGACTTTACAGTGGTTGTCACGCCTGTCAAGAAACCTGATCATGGTGGCTAATCATTTATCTTACATACCTAATGGAAGCACCAATAGGAGTTGATGATGATTTACTAGATGCTGCACTATTCAAGGTAAAGTCTATGCCACAATGAGGTGAGAAAATCATTAACTTTCTAGCTAATGGTTTTCTATAAGGGAAGGAGTTACAAAAGAATCTAGCAAGGAAGTTGCTAAAAGAGAGCAAACCTTACCAACTTATTACCATGACTCTTTATAGAAGAGATAAGGATGACATTCTTAGATGCTGCCCTCAGGAGGATGAATATCTTATGATCATGGAACAAGCACACCAAGGGGGTATCAAGTGGACATTTTTCAGCAAAGATCACTACTAGGAAAATAAATTAATTGGGATACTCATGGCTAATGATTTTCAAAGATTGTGTATTATTGTCAAGGGTTGTGATGAGTGCCAACGTTGCGCCGAACCACAAAAGAAAGACATGATGCCATTGTATACTCAAAGCTGACCAACATTTTGAGAAATATAGCTTAGATTTCATCAGTCCAATAAGTCCTACTGCCCATGGCACACAAGCATGCTTCATCATAGTTGCCACTAAGTATGTTACTAAATGCGCCAAATCAAGAGCTTCAAGGAAAGAGGATGCTATGGAAATGGATAAATTTCTTTATGAAAACATTATTACACATTTTGGATGCCCATTTGAGTTATTGAGTGATCAAAGTAAACATTTCATCAATGATGTTATCAATCATCTCACTACTACATTCATGATTGCACACCGCAAATCAACACCGTATTATCCACAAGCCAATGGCTAAGTAGAGAGCACCAACAAAGTTCTTATTTCAATCTTGACTAAGACTATGGAGGCTTGGCACACTGATTGGGAGTCTAAGCTCACAACAGTTTTATAAGCCTATTATACCTCATACAAGGTTGCAATTGGTGGATGTACACCATGTATGGACTGGAGGTAGTAATGCCTTGGGAGTTCATGATTTCCAGCTTGAGAGTGGAGGCTCGACGCACTGAGCTCACATCAGCTTTATGGGCCACCTCGTACAAGGTTGTAATTTGTGGATGTACACCCTTTAAGAACGGTCTATAGACTGGAGGCAGTAATGCTTTGGGAGTTCATGATTCCCAGATTGAGAATGGCTACAACTGAGAAGCTTGATGGTAATAAACTGTTAAACAGTTGTTGGTTTTGGAATAACTCGAGGATGAAAGACAATTTGCCATGTAAAATATGCTAAAAACTGAGAAATATAAAAGAAAACGATGGTTCAACTAAAATCTCAAAGACAAGAAGATCAAGGTAGGAGATCTTGTACTTATGTATGGTGCGTAAGGAGAAGAAAAATCTCAAGTACACAGGAAAAGGACCATTTAAAGTTTGTGAAGTTATGCCACAAGGTACTATAGCATTGAGACTCTGGACAGAGTTGAAACTGTTGGTTTCCTTAATGGTAGTAAATTTAAGAAATACTATGGTCCTCTCACTGAAGATACCTTGTGTGCTTCTCATGACAAACTAGCTGCCAAGGAACATGCTCCACTAAAAGAGATCCAAGCCCAAAAGGAAGCACGAGAGAGACAAATATAACTTCAACATTGGGAAGCAATTATCAAACCTATTGCACAAGCATATATTAGAGAGGTAGTAGATCATAATATTCCACCTTTCATGAAACCGATTGAATTACCTATCCCTTATGGTAAGATTTTCTACAATACACTACTTGACATAGGTGTTAGCCATAATTTTCTCTCTTTTGCTGCATAGAATCAATTGGGCGAACGTTAACTTGAAAAAATAAACTGGAGAGTAGAAGGAATCAACACCAAAAATACCAAAGTTCTTGGCTGGCTTAAAACTTTCATGTATAGTAATAATGGACACTTGGTTGGTAACTTTTTGGTCATGCCTCCCAAAACCTTGAAAGAACATGTCATCCTTGAATGGACATGGATGAACACAGCTCAATGTAGAATTGACTCCACACCCAATGTGCTACAACACCTAGCACTTGAGTGCTGTAAGGATAAAGCCACACCATCAAGTCAACCCAAGGATACTTCCTTCACACCAACATCTACTTCATCCACAAAGCAAGCCAATGCCTCAAAAGTTATAAATCTACCAGCACTCAGAGGTGTTGTTTAAAACCAACATAATCAAGAAATGAACCAAGTAGAAGAGAATTAGAATGTGAACTAGAAGGTGAACCAAAATTTAACAGGACTTGAGGTAACACGGGAGGAGTACAAGACCCAAGAGGAGCCCTCGGCGGATGTACCTAACTCCAAGTTAACAAGTCTTTGATTCATGTTTTTGACAATGGAATTATGCAAAACCCCAATGGATCACATATGGAATATCACATTCACCAAAAACTAGACCAAGATGGTTAGAGAATCAATTCAAAAGAAAGTACGAATGTAGTTATCTTGTGGGATAAGATCTTAGCATTCAACAGGATGGTGGATCTTAGCATTCAACAGGATGGTGGATCTGACCTAGCAAAAGAAAGAGGCGTAGACTGGTGGATCTGACCTAGCAAAAGAAAGAGGCGTAGACTGGTGGAATTGACAAAAAGAAAAGAGTCAACAGACTGGATGGATCCAACCCATCAGTAAAAGTTCATCCCTAGAGAAGACTCAAATGCTAGATGGATTTGACACATCAGTACAATTTTAGCCAAGAAGTGGATCCAACCCAATAGGAAGACAACTAACAGATCCGGCCTATCAATAAAATAAAGCCCATGGGTGGTCCAACCCATCACTGACCCAACCGGATCAAACTAACGGATCAACATATCATGGAGTCACTAACCACATTCCTCTTAACAATGAAGTGACTGAGACCTTGTGTGTAAGGATTCCCATGATCAGACAAATACTTGGGGATGCTACCTAAACCGGAATGACGAGGCAAAATTAGACATTGATGAGTACACTACAGGTGTAGATGTAGCTAACATGGAATAGAGAGCACCAAGGATGTACATTTCGATAGGATGGTGTTGGTTTAGGCTTTAGGATTTAGATAAAGAAGAAGGGCTGAGGAGTGGAATATTTTCCATGGCTAGAAGAGAGAGAAAATCATGTTGTGGAGAAATAAGCAGAAGAGATAAGTTAGAGAGAGAGAGTGAGACCAAGTTTTCATGACTCAAAGGAGACTTATTATATGTAAAACCCTTCACCAAGTACATGCTTTTATAGGCATACAACCTTATCTTTTCACTCAATCAAATCCTAGACTAAGTCTCCATAAGGAAACTTCCTACACACTTACACAACATCAAATCGAAGCCTAAGAGGTTGTTCACACACAAACACACACTAGTACACTCATAAGGAGTGTTCACATACACACACACTTTGCCTGCATGCTTACCCTTTGACTCTGGAACCCATACAATGATAAAAGGTAAGAGAACATACGTTGTCTCCTACAAAACCCCCTCTTTACCTAGGAACTGATACAAGCACTACCCCAGTGCAACTATTCATGGTATGATACCTAGACAAAAGTTTATAGGCATAAAACGAGATGGTATTCATGGTATCACTCCTAAATAAAAGTTTACAGGCATAAAACGAGATGTGTCTCTCTTAAAAGTGTTTGGGTGTATTACATATATGCATGTTCGTGATGACGTTCGAACAAAGTTGGATCCAAAGGCACAAAAATGCATCTTCATTGGTTATACTATGGATCACAAAGGTTATAGATGTTAAAACCCTACCATTCGTGAGATGTGAGTAAGCAAAGATGTTGTCTGTAATGAGATGAGTAGTGGGTATACACTAAAGGCAACAGAAGATGCAGATGTAAGAAGCGATGATGTTGTCCCACATGTAGAGCAGTAATCATAGGTGCTTCATGGACTTGGAGAGTCCTCTAGCATTGGATCCAATGTTAGTCCATGGTCAAGCAAGTTGAGAACAAATGTAGGTACACATGTATCACGCAAAGGAAAGGAAAAGGTAGTTCAACCTTTTATGCTTGATCTATTATTAGTAGCTCACTCATATGTAGATGATGACTCTAGTGGCTCCAAGCAAAGCCTTGATGAGGAGCTTGGCATTCCATTAATGGTTACTCTTGATATGTAAGTAGGACTAGGGCTGTTTTGAGGACACTTGGTAGTGATCTAGGTATACACAAGTCTACAAGGATTAGATACCCTATTGAGATAGGTTGAGATATATGGAGATATAGTCCATCATTATGCTTACATGGTGAAAGCAATATAGGAGTTGGAGCCCACTTGTTGTGAGTAGGCACTTGGAAATAAAAAAATGGGAAGATGCTATCGATGAGGAGATGACAACATTGGATGAAAATGCAACATGGGAGTTAGTGTCTTTGGTTAAGAAAAAGAAGACAATTAGATGGAAGTGGGTGCATAAGGTGAAGGATAACTCAGATGGAAGTGGGTGTATAAGGTCAAGCATAACTCAAATGGATCAGTGAGTAGGTATAAGGCATGATTAGTTGCCAAGGGTTATACATAGACATATGGCATTAACTATGAGGAGACATTCAACCCGATTTTGCGAGGATGACAACTGTGAGATCTGTCATTACTATGGTTGTAGCGCAAAGGGTTGGTCTTTAGATCAAATGGATGTAAAGAATGTTTTCTTGCATAATGGTTTGTAAGAAGAAGTATACATGATCAAGCCCACTGGGTTATGAGAGTGATGCACACCCAAATTTTGTGTACAAGTTACACAAAGCCTTGTATGGCTTGAAGTAAAGCATGGTCAAAAAAGATGGAGTATCTTATTACCATTAGATTTCAGATATCCAATGTAGATTTTTCACTTTATGTGAAAAGGACAGATAGAGGGATCATGCTATTAATCATTTATGTGGATGACTTGATTATCAGTGGGTGATAGTGATGCTGACATACATGATGTCAGGAGGCATTTGAAGCAGAAGTTTTAGATGAAGGATTTGGGTGAGATGTGGTATTTCTTGGGCGCATAGAGGTGGAATTTTGTTGTTATAGAGGTAGTATAGCTTGAACATGTTGTCTAAGTATGGTATGATTAACTGTAAGAGCTTATTTTAGTGCTATATTAGAGTAGAACAAAAAGATTTCTACAAACACATGTGAGCTTTTGGAGGGCCCATGCTATGTACAGGTGCATAGTGGTGGGTAGTTTAATCTATGTAACCATTACTAGGCCAAACTTGAGCTATGCTGTTAGACTTGTGAGTCAGTTTATACAAGCCCTCAGGAAGCCACTCTTAGATGTGGCTAAATGGATTCTTAGGTACATAAAGTCCACAGTTGATTATGTGGATAGTTCTATGAGGCTGACATAGAGATACAACTACATGGGTACACAGATGCTGATTAGGCTGGTAGTGTCATAAACAGAAGATCTACGAGTATCTTTATGTTTTTTTTTAGGAGTGCTGTGAGTTGGAGCATCAAGAAATAACTGATGGTTGCCTTGTCGAGTACAAAGAAATAACCGAGGTTCCTTGTCGACGAGTAGTATAAAGGCAGAGTACAGGGCCTTGATATGGTAGCTTGTAAGGTAGGTTGGTTTCAGAAGCTACTTGGTGATATGGGTGACCCCGTGGATAGGACCATTATCATTTATTGTGACAACATGAGTAACAGAGTAACCTAGTGTACCATGCTAGAACTAAGCACATTAAAGTGCATTATCACTTTGTGAGGAAGAAGGTTCTAGCACGTGATGTAGATCTAGTATATGTCAGCACAGAGGATTAGGTGTGGCTAACATCTTCATGAAGCCATTGGGCATAGAGAAGCTCCACAAGTTTAGGAGCTTAATAAGAGTGCAGTGTGTGGAGTTGATCTCAAGGGGGAGTGTTGAGATATCGAGCTCAACTAGTGTTGAGATATTGAGCTTAACTAGTGTTATAGTCATTAATGACCCACCTAGGTGATAGCTTCCACACTTATGTCACTAGCGCGATTGGTGAGATTATGGTTGATAGGCCGTTAGTGGAGGATAGGCTCTATGCTTTGGAGTACTAGAGTTATGGCATAGTTATAGCGCCAACTCATATGAACTGACCATGTATGTTATTGTAGGAGAGCACTTTCCTTTATAGTATGTAACCTTATCTCTTTATGTTAGTAGTTGTAGAGAAGAGAAGAAAATTCAGCCATCCATCTCGTATCTTTCTCTCTCTTGTGCGCGTGTGTGTGTGTGTGTGTGTTTTCTTACAACAAGGAACTTAAGCTCTCTCTCTCTCCCCTGCAGTCTCTTTATAATTTGCCTATAAATATGATCTTTATTTACACAAAGAACATGTGCATAATGTAACACACCGTCTCCCATTATTCTACAAACACAATTTAATGCATACCTCTGAGCAAGTGATTAACTTGTCAACATTTATCCCTTAAGTCTTGGGCACAATCTTTTTTTGTACAAAGAATTTGCGTGTAGTAACGCATGTTCAAACACCACTATTTACTTTAAGGCACAATAATAGGCATAGTTTGTAGCCTCCGAGCAAGTGATTAACTTGTCATCATTTTTCTCTTAAGTCCTGGGTACAATCTTTTTTTGTATAAAGAAGTCGCGTGTAGTAACACGTGTTCAAACATCACTGTTTACTTTAAGGCACAATAACATGAATAGTATAATCTCTCTTTGTAGCATGCAAAACTGCGCACAGTAACATATGTTCAAATGCATCGTCTTCTACTTTTCTATAAACATAATGTAAATATAATGTGAGGCAATCAATAATTATAGAGAAGAACATTCTTCTTATTCTAATTCTTCTTATCTTCTTAAACCTAAATTCAAAGCTACACGATCACATTTAATGATCAACAACAACAAAGAGACGATGAAGAATAAGAATAAGATTGCTTCCTCTTTATTCATTTTCTATTTTTTTCAAACCTTAGGGGGGAACTCAAAAGAACATAGAATAGAAATAAGGTGATGAACGGGTACCCTATTGATTGAGTAAATCATTGATGTGTTTTTACTTCAAGTG
Organism: Cibotium barometz; assembly: GCF_041138505.1. Lineage (NCBI taxonomy): Eukaryota > Viridiplantae > Streptophyta > Polypodiopsida > Cyatheales > Cibotiaceae > Cibotium > Cibotium barometz. Next base: position 49,794,155 of record NC_141075.1, read on the forward strand.
GTGTGAAAATTTAAAGGACATAAAGAATATTGATATTATCTAACAAACATCCATCAATCTTTTAATTTAAAAAATATTACATTGAGAGAGAGAGAGAGAGAGGAGGAACATACTTTCTTCTGAAGGTTTGATAGAGAAAACTTGCCCAAAAAAAAAAAATTCTTCAAGGCCATAAAATAAACATTATGTGAGAAATTGGTAATCATGAGGAGAACATGACAAGGGTAATCATGGAGAGGAGAGCAAGGGAGTACACCATATAAGTTTCACCTTACTTGTTGGAGTACTTGAGTGTGAAAGCAAATTACCTTTCCTTTCAAAGCACCAATTTGCAATGAGATAAAAAATCCATACGATGTCCTGGGAGATTCGTTTTTTTGTGATTTATGTGATATTAGTCTTTACAAGCGTCTTTTCTTGACCCCACATTTTTTGGACTCTTCTAGCAATGCCAACAAGAGGTGTTGCAACTCAACTACCCAAAAAATTAACCTTTTTCTATTAAAAAAAATCCCATCATTATATCGGGTGTTGTTTCATAAGTCAAAAATGATGTTTGCTTATTTTTAAAGGGAAGTTGTTTTGTGTGAGTAGATTGGCTTTCAATGTGGTTTCATGTTGTTATTATATTGCAAGGTAAACTGGTTACTACGAGTACTCAAAACCGTGTGTTTGTTATCAATTACACTAGCACCCATGTATAACGATTGTTTCTTCTTGAGTTATTTATGATGGGCAATTCTAGCTTACTTTGAATACCAAACTCTCAAAAGATATTCAAGCCTAGCCATCACATTAGATACTAATTGAAAACACTTGTTGTATCATCTATGTTGTTTTGATATACTCTTGTAAGTGGGGACTTACTCTAAATGTTTTAATGTTTATATTTATTATTCATAGTAACCAAGTTAGTCACTAAATCTTTATAGCTCCCATGTTGTAAGTGGAAATTTTGCAATGAACATTCTCATTTTCATTTAAGAATGTATGTATGCAAATATATGCAAAATGCACATAATCACAGGTGTTGAAAGTAACCAAGTTAGTCACTGAATCTTTATAGCTCCCATGTTGTAAGTGGAAATTTTGCAACGATAATTCTCATTTAATCTTAAGAATGTATGTATGCAAATATATGCAAAATGCACATAATCACAGGTGTTGAAAGTTTAAGGTCAACTTAATAGTATACAATAATATATTAAAAAAAACATGTAGAAGAAATTATGTATGTTTTGGATTTTAGGCTCTAGACTCTAATGCACAATTCGCATTTTTATCTTATTCAAATGTTTTATAGCTTGCATGCATGTTTCATATTAAACTTTTGACATGTTGAACACATGTTTGCCAAAACAAGCTAGGCCTACATTGGCACTAGTTCCTAGGCCTACATTGGCACTAGTTCCAAGATGTTTATGTAGGATACCAAAGAGGCAAACACTATTATGATGGGGTTTAACATTGGCCTACATTGGCACTAGTTCCAAGATTTTTATGTAGGATACCAAAGAGGCAAACGCTATTATCATGAGGTTTAACTTAGATAATGAAACACATGTGATTAAAACTCACTATTCTAGCTCTCTCTCTCTCTTTCAAAAAAAATAAATCTCACTATTCAAGCTAACTAGGTAGGCATAAGTTTGGAAAGGTGGCAATTGTACAATGGTTGGGAACTTGGGATGTAGAAAGTGTGTGCTCTATGGGGTGGGGCACACATTCTTAAAAGGCAAGAGACAAAAGGAACCAATGATGGAGTGTTCTAACTAAAGTGGTGATTATGTAATGATGAAAGAAGTGAGTGTCACATGAAAGTAACGTGGCATCTATAGAAGCACTATGCAATGATGAAGTGAGTGCCACATGATAGTAAAGTGGCATCTATAGAAGCACATATGATATTAAATTTGTGAGTGGTCAAAAAGTCTTACAAACCATAATGTACAGTTGGATGACATCATGGAAGTGGGTGGTGGGCTAAGGGTCTTTATCCACTTGGCTTTGGTTCTTGTGAGGGAGAGAGTTTAGACAAAGCCATTGGACCACATATGATTTACTGAAAGTTGTTGAGCGAGAAGAAAAGAAAAGAAAAACATGAGATTCCTTCATGGGAGTTCATGGTAAACCCTCTTTGTTGAGCGCTTTGCCAAGCCTTTATCTTCATTTCAAGGGAGAGGGAGAAAGATGCTTAATCCCCTATCTTGGGCATGTTCCTTGCACATCTTGTGTGAACATTGGGGCAATACACCCACAAAAATGCTACTTGGTTCCAACTACCAACTCCACTTAAGCCTTAGGCCCGGTACACACTAGAGGGGCACCCGAGTTGAGTGCCTAAAGCAACAAGGATAGGCACCCATCACACTCATAGCGTTGTTTCACAAAAAAATAAAAAATTGAAAAGGTGAAAATTTGATTGGTTGGGGTGCCCATCTTTGGGTAGCCTCAAGTGGCTGCCCACGATTTTGAAAAAGTTGGGCAATAGGTGGCAGCTGACTCGAGTATTCAACTTGGCAGTGTGTAAGGGGGGGAGTGCTCGTCGCGCCAAGCCTGTTTTTTCAAACCTTATTGGGCTACAAAAAAAATTTCTTGGCGGGCACCCTCGAGTGTGTATCCAGCCTTAGACATGGATGCCCGGGCTACAAATCAGTTAATGCCGTTTTTTAGATATTGATGGAAAGGATGTTGTGGGGCTTTGGGGGTAATTGAAATTTTTATTTTCAAGGAACAAAAATTATAAAATTTAGTTAGTTTTGCTAATTCTACTACTAATATGGTCACAGAGTTCGTGGCGAGGATCATCATCAACAACTGCACTGTGTGGGGCCGGTACGTCCTGACAGCTACACAAACACCCTTATGTATTAAAAAAAAAACTGGGACAAAATAATCAACAGCTTTGGTGGATTCCAGCTGGCGTGGTCACGGGGCCTTCCCAGAGATGGTGACGTTTATTATCGCCGGGCTAATTACGGCGGAGGAGGGTTAGCAGCCGACGTGGCGGCGGTAATGCCAACGACAGCTGGAAACAACACTGCCACGTTGGAGAAAGACCAACACGTGGCGTCGCTGTGTCGAAATGATGCGTTTCTCAAGGTTATGGCGGAGGCCGGCTTGTGACACGGGCCCCAGGGGCCATCGCTGTTTTTTTTTTTTTTGAGAGGCTCGACGGAAAGAAGACAGAAAACAAAAGAAATTGGGCTGCTGGGCGATTGGGATTTGCGCCTGCAGCTCCTGCTGTGGGCACCCCAGAAGCTTCAGAGGAAACGAGCATAGCTGGAGAGCTTAGCAGAGACAGAAAGCTGCCATGGCTCGGAGCTTTGCACTAGCTATGTTGCTTGCGTTTCTCCATTACCTGGATCGCACACGGAGCTGACTCTGATTTTCAGTTACAACTAACTCCTCAGACACTGCTGACAAACGAGAGAGAGACAGAGAGAGAGAGAGAGAGAGGAAGGAGAGTGCCCTCTTATCCCATTCGATCTGGTTGAAGGTTGTTGCGCCATAGCCCAATATATATCAATTGAAGCCCTTCGCCCATAATACATAGCCTCAATTTTTGCGCTAGTAAAATCCATATTTCCACTGTAGCTCTCCATGGATTTTGGGTCCTCAAAATTCAAGCTTTACGGCCATTAAATCCTCATCCTCACCTTACTTTACGACCTCATGTGTGCCCAAGTGAATTCTGTGGTTGTGCCCTCCCCTTGAACTCCCAGCTTTTCCTAACACACTATAGTCTCCCGTACTATACACTCGAGCAGTGCAGGGGCTGCACTCTACCAGAAAAATCCAAGCTTAGACCAGTCTCCATCAACAAAGGAACCGGCCAACGTTGTAAGGTAAACTCTTCAAATTGCCATCTGGGAAAATGATTCTTTGTATCTATTGCACTTCCATGATGCCACCCCTCATGTGCATATAATGACAAAATCGCCAAAAGATCTTGACAATTGTGTCTAAAGGTTTATATCTGTAGGGCCTAACCTCTCTTGATTGCTTGCAATGGTGAAAGGAGCAGCACTGGGTCGATCCATGGCAAATGAGAGGGGCGGCATGGATGGTACTTCCATAGACTGGTCGTTTGCCACATCACAGGCATACCTCCCCCCAAGAAGCCCTTTTTTTGAAGGTGGGGGCTCAGGCATTCCTGATAACAACGGCAGCTTCTTCTCCAATTGGCCAAAGCTTCCGCATCCAGGTGGGGGCGGGAACCGCAGGCATCACCAACGCACGCCCTCTACAAGCTTTCTTCCACAGACACCAGCATGGGTTGATGATCTCTTGAATGACACCCCAGATGTGCCACCTATGAAGAATCTCCACCACAGGCGATCTTCAAGTGATTCAATGGCTTTTCTTGAGGCCCCATCGCAGCACGTCCGTATCACCAATATCGCTGAAGAAGAAGAGTTAGACTCTGGGAGCATGTTGCCTAGGCTTTCAAGAGGATCTAGAGACGTTTATAAACTTGATGAAGAGTGGCCGATGTCAAAGTTTGCAGGCAGTGGATCATCCCAGAAGCATCATGCTGCCCATTCAAATGCTAATCTTCATGCATCACCATCCGAGAGGAGAGTGCCATTGGAGACATCGTCTGCTCCCTCTGATCATGATAGTGCGAATGCCAGTTCATTGGATGACAAGAGAGCCAGAGGGGTTGGGCAGTCAAAAAATGATACCGAGGTGCAAAGTGCTCTGAAAGCTGAGCTCACAACATTAAACGGAGAGACTTTGTCAGCAAATGATGCAAGTCTTGACCCTAAGCGAGCTAAACGGTGAACCTGTTTTTCCTTGTATCTTGCTCGATTGGATTTGTTTGGTGTTGTTGACGTTGATGTCTCTACTGACAGGATTCTGGCCAACCGGCAGTCTGCCCAACGGTCACGGGTGAGAAAGCTGCAATACATCTCTGAGCTTGAAAGGACTGTCAATGTACTGCAGGTGAGCAGAGGAGAGTTGAAAAGTTCCTGCCAATGCATGAGGATTAAAAAAAAAATGCTTTTGCTTATAATTTCAAGGATTGCTTGATTAGTAGATTAATGAAAGGTGTTGGTTGTTGTTTTCGTGAACCTTGCATGCTGTTCCAGGAGGAGGTTTCCGCACTGTCACCTCAAGTTACCTACCTCGATCGTCATAGGATCATTCTCAATGTTGATAACAGTGCTATGAAGCAAAGAATTGCTGCTCTGGCACAAGAAAAGCTTTTCAAGGATGGTAAGTCCAACCAATCCTCAAGTGGGAAATCATTAATAGTTTGATTTTGTACTTTGTACTAAGTTGTGTAGCCAGGCAAAACAATTTGATGGCACATCAGGTGCTGCGGTCACTTCTAGAAGAATCATAGATCACAATGCTGTCTTAGCATGAATGTCAATGAGGGCAACTCATGCTGAGATGACAGGAAATGGATGCTAGATGGCATGCTGGGCGAGGCTTTGAATGGAGGACTATGGTAGCTATGGATGGCTTGCCGCCTTACAAATGGTCAGGCGGCACCCTTGGGACTGCTCATGGCAGCTGGATGTGCAGACAGCAAGGCATGGACAAGCAATGTTCGTCCTCCCAAGCTCACTTCTCATGTGCAGCTAGCAAGCTCTATGTGAATCTTCGTTCCTCTTCTGGAGCTTGCTATTCTGTAGTGGCTTGCTTGGTCAAGCAGCTCTTTTGTTACATGCATCGGGCCTTAGATGGGTGTCATGACTATTGAGGCAAGAGACAGTGTCATTTAGTGAAGGTTTTTAAGGGTTTGCACAGGGTAGACGAGGTGCATGAGTCCTACGAGAATGAGCCGATTGGAATCCAAGAGCAAAATATGGAATGCTTGGGTTAGGGCAAAATCAGTAAGAAATCACCATGGAGCTGTAGTGCACGGTTTGGGACACAGCCTAAGTATATACATACCAGCATGGCCAAGGGGACTAGCATCGGGCACTTTTTTGGCTACCACCAGCAGACAAGCAGACTCGTCAGCATGCAGAGACCCAAACTTCATCCTTCGGAGAGGGTAAGGGGACAAGGGTGCTCACCATGAGACCATGCTTGAAACATAGATCCTACAACAAGGTGGTGAGGATGGCGGAAATGTCAAAGGTGCTCAATGTTCAATGCCTCCATGCACTTGTCAAAATAGGGGTAGCCTTCCACTGCCATTCTTTCTCCTCTTCCTCTTCTCATACATTTTTGTATCTTTGTTTCAAAGAAGTTTCAAGAATCACGTGTGCCGCACCTGCATAATCCCGTCAGGATTAGTAGAGCGGTTTGTGCCATAATTGGGTGGTGAGGTGCTAGCGTCAGTGTCTGCAGAGCCAACACAAGGATAGGTGCGAGTCTCAGAGAACCAATAGAACCTGAGTTGGTGGCAACACCAATAGCCCAGAGCCATGTGAGCCTAGAATCAAAGTTCATTCCTGAGAGGATGCTCAGAGTTCCAGTTCAGGGTTTTGTACCCTGACCATTGTTCCCAGGGATGTAACATAGTCAGATCCACCAAAGGAAGAAAAGGGAGAAGAAAGCAGAGAAGCTGCCCAGATATTCCAAGGCCACGTGTGTGAAGCCAAGTCAGTTGTGTATTTAGGATTGTGGGCTGAGTGACCAGCAGTCCACCAACCCTGCAGTAGGTTGACCAGTCATTTTTCTCTTTAGGACACACATTGTTTCAATAGAAAGAAGCTCGCAAGGATTAAGATTCAGCCCAGGAATAGCGAGACAAGTTACCTATTCCAAAAGTACATAGGAAAATGTAAATATTCATCTTTTGCAGTGTAGAGTAGATTAGGTCAATCTTGCCTTATCTATGTGAATTTGCAGCATTAAGTGATTGCCTTTAATTAGTGTTAATCAGCTTTAGTTAGCGCATGCTTCCATGCTTCCACATGCATGTTACAATTCCTTAGGTAGTTGTGATACCATAGGTGGACACGTGTCTCCACTAGAGGCAGAAACAATTTTCTTGGAAGCTAATGATCCAATATGGGGAGTTTTTACTTCAGTGTATCACAGAGTTTATTTACTTAAGCATGGTCCTTTGCGGCAGCGCTTGTGAAGAGTGCCGTCTACCCTTTAGCTTCTTTCATCCTCAGGAGTGGTGTCAATTTGGATCCACCTGAACAAATGCACCAGTGGATGGTGATTTTTCATTAACCGTTAGAACGGAAGTCTCATGGGAGGAGGCTTATCAAGGGCAAGTACTCCATCTCGATGTGCTTGATTGGAGGTTTTGTAAGGAGATACGTTTGCGGATTCTTGTGCTGGCAGTACAAGGGCACAATGTTAGCTTCCTGACAAGACGTAGAGTTTCATCAAAGCTCTCAGGACATCCTGTACTTTGGGTCAAAACTGATTCAGGTTTGCCAGCATTTTTGTGCAATACTCTTTCGGAAGCAATACAAACGAGGACAATTGTAGTCTATGGGGGAGAGTGTGACATACCCACATAGAGCTAGGACCAGTTTTGGGGCATTACTGGGTGCTAGAGAAGTGGGACAGGCGGTGGATGGAAAGGTGGCAGACAGGTGTAAGTTTGTCTTTGGATAGGTTGGGTAGCAGGTGGACCAGATAATGGGCAAACTGGAGCAAAATTGCCCTCCCCCTCCCCACTTGGTCATCAATTATATCAGACTCGCTTCTTCAGCAGCCGAGCAGCCTGAGAGCTTATAAGTGTGTGTTTGAAGGCTGGTTGAGAGAGAGAGAGAGAGAGTTCTTTTAACATCTACAAAAGACCAAAGACCAAAAATGTTACAATGTGTCCATGAAGTGACGGGATCATGGAAAAAACATAATAAATTCCCAACTAGAGCTGAAAGAAAAAACAGCCACGTAAGTGCCAGTGGCACAATGATACAATGTGAGGGGATCAAAGTTGGGTCCTCGATAGAGCGTTGGCTGCTAAGGAGATCTTCAGCAGTGCTTGAGCTGTGATTTGACGTCTTCATTTCTCAATCAACTTTTGTACTGAAGATGCAGTTGTAACACTTTCTTCTTGTACATAATACAGATCAATACTCTTGTTTGTGCTGTATGTGTGATTCTGCCGTACTCTTTTCTATCTTTGAAAACCCTAGCACATACGCACGAGTGTTCTACAATTCGTATCAGAGCCTAGTGAACTTGCAAATTGTTTTCTTTCTGGCACCAGTGCACAAAGTTGGGATTGAGAAAAGTCACTATTTGGGTTCTTTGCGGTGTATAGGTGCCCCCCTTATCCCACCCACCCTTCCTTCATGCAAAGGGCTGCAACCCTCGCCATCCTTCTCTTGATCGCTGGTTCTTGCTCTTCATTGTGGATTCAGAGGCATTTATGGAAGTACTTTCCTGTATGGTGGCCACGGGAAACCGTCTCGACAGGGTGATCACGACGTGGGAGAGTTCCAAGTTTGGGACCCAACAAGATTGGAAGTTGAAGAGCAAGGATTGTGCTCACACAGGCCTTGTACAGGTTGCAAAGAGAGCTTAATTCTAGTGGGGAGTGTTGTTCGAGGATTCTTCAGAGTCATTGAGAGAGTTGTCCGAAGAGTCCTCCCTTCCTTTAGCAACAGAGGTGATTTCTGCACAGATGGCACCACACGAGGACATGTATGTGGATGTGTCTTCACCATAGGAGGTCGTGACGGAAGACGAGGTTTCATCGAAGATAGCTTTGGAGGATGGAGTTTTCTTTGGTGTATTGTTGGGTGTATTATCTGGAGTATGCTCCACAAGGATGTGTCCATAGGGAGGACCAAGCATTGGTGCCGAGCAAGCAGGGAAATTACAATGTTGGTCTGAGCATACTAGTGCCCAGAGGTACTGGTGATTACAATGTTGATCCAGCAGTCCCAGGAAGCTGTGGGTTTTCGTTTGTTGGGAGTCACGGATGGTGGTCCATATGCGGCGTTTCATAGATGGCTGAAGTTTAGATTGGGAGTGTCCTCTATAGGAGGTAGTTTTGCTATATCTCAATCAGGAGGATATTCTACAATCGGAGGAGCGGTTCGAGGAGGAGGCTTCTTTAGAACCAGAGGATGAGTGTGAAGGAGATACGTGTGTGCATGTCTCAGATTTTTTTTTCTTGGGTTCAATACACACCCCTGGTACTTCATTGCATCACATCGGTATGATTTGTGAGCGTTTCCAAGGGCCTCTGTTTGGGCATCATCTCAGTGGGGTTCCCTGAGGTGTTTTATACGATTTTGAATTTCTTGTCTTCACCTCTGTCCATACTTGATGTGGAGATAACCACTCATCTCTGAGGTCACTTCTTTGAGAAACAAGCATGTCTCTACAATCATCTTCATCTTTGTAACGTGGGAAGCTCGATGGGTAGAATTGGTAACTTCAATGGACAGAATTCAGAAATCTTTTGTGACGAGGATAACGCACAACATAGAGAGAGATGTGCAGAAAATAGATAGAGAGAGAGAGAGAGAGAGAGAGAGAGAGAGAGAGGGAGTTGAACACAGTATTGGGTCCTGAATACCCTCTCTAGGGCGCCCACCCCAAATGGTGTATTTGCTTTATTAGAATGATGCAAATCTATAAACAAAATCTTTTTTTTTTTTCAACTGGCCTTTGGCCCAAGATCCTCCCATAGTTACCAAATTTCACCGTCCATAGACAGCCGCCCGTAGGCACTTATTTATCCACGTGTAGGCGATGCCGCCGAGGAAGCACCAGGGGGGTTTTGAACCGAGGACCTCTTGGTCCTAGGCAAACACCTTCACCACTTGAGCTATCACCTCATTGGTCCTAGGCAAACACCTTCACCACTTGAGCTATCACCTCATTGGCGTAAACAAAATCTATTTCTTGACCTTTCACCTTCATTTTGGCTGAGAGCTCCCCTTGGCTGTCCTGGCCCTTGGAATTCAGCAACCCTTTGTGAATGTTCAAATGAAATGACGGAAATCTTGCCCAAGCTATTTATAGGCCCTCTACTATGCTTGTCGGCTGGTATAACAGGGGTCAGCCTGCTGATAAATACACCACGACCTGTTTCTAAGGCTTTTAATCATGCGCTTTCACACAATTCTGCTGGCCACAATCTGGCCGCCCTGTGCAAGCTGTCCAGACTGCTGCCTAGACCATGCGATGGCCTGCCGAGGCTGTCCAGCCTTCTTGGCTGCTGACCGACAGGCTGGCCAAGGCCTGTGGGGGGCTGGCTGACCTGGCCTATAGCCCCTCTAGGCCTGGCCGCCTTGCTCTGCCCAGGCCTTCCAGGCGTGGCTGACAGCATGCCCTGGCTAGTGGGCAAAGGCCATGGGCCTCAATGGTCCCTCGGTTGGCCTGCAAGGGGTATCCCCTTGACAAGCAAGAACTACTAGCCCTTTTTTGGGATAGCCTAAAGGGCTGCCCATTCTTCTACTTGCATCTACATGCTTCCTACAGATGTCTGGTATCTAGTTGCAAACCAAACACTCAGAACACCTGACATCATTCTAGAGGGAGACTCACAATACAGACTTGCACTGCTTCATGTGCAAGACAATGCACACCTGTAATGTACAGCTGACCTTGGACGTAGAGAGTGGAACCCTGGCTAACTCGTCCCGGACTGCGGCTCACATGGGCCAGTTTCCACTCTAGGTCCTGCACATGACAATCTTATCCTTGCTTCCTCCTGTCATAAACATCCCCATGCCTCCTTGCACACATTGAGCTAGATAAAAAACCATCACTCCCTTTCTCACTTCCACGAAACTCAATGATGTGCGGCATGTTTGAGCTTTCATGCCACAAGCTGAAAGAGAGGAAGTTTCCAGGGCCAGGTATTTGAGGGAGGGTCTTCATAGTTGCCATCTTCACTAGGTGGAAATCTTTGGCCTCAGTGGCGGTTGCATCAATTTTGAGGCTTGTACAGTAGACTCTTCTCACCTGCTATTTGCATTGGGTGGAGTTTCTTTGGTGTCATGCTGGCACTACAAGAAGACATCAGCATATTTGTCTTCTCCTTGGGAAGATATACCAATGGGGGGGTGTCTTCACAGTACACAAATTGCATAGATTTCTTGGAGACTGTACCAACAACAGATGAAGTTTTTGCTTTGGTGTATTAGCGAAGGTTTTACTTGGAGTATGTTCCATAGGGAGATGGTGGTCTTGCCATTCAAGAGCCAAATAATAGTGGTGGATATAGATTTGGTGCAAGTCTTCTAGGGAGTCTTATTCCCTTAGGGTGCATTAGAGTTGGTTCAAGCAAGTAATGTGATCCGTACGAGTTGATGCATTAGTGGCTAGAGTGTGGATAGGGGAGTTGTGCTAGGCCTTTCTTTGGTGTGTGCTTTCCGTGATCTACCGAAGGATACTCAAGGGCCTCTAGTGTTTCTTAATGAAAACTACCTTGATTGGTCTTTGTAGATGAAGACTTTACTCCAGTATCATCAGCTATGGGGTATTGTTACCGGGGCCGACGGCCAGCCAACTGCAACTTCCTTCGGTTGAGATTGATGCCTGGCTTGATAAGGATGTCTGGGCACATGTGTTCATCATCTTCAACACTAAACCATTTGTTGCTCGGCAATTTCATGACAATCATGATGAGACCATAAAAAAATTATGGGACGCCATTCAAAGGAGGTATCACAGATAGAACCCTACTCCGAAGATTGCCTTGGAGAATCAGCTTGCCAACCTGAAGGTCTCCAATATTGCCAACATCATGGATTTAATCACAGAGTTTGTTACCATTCAGAAGCAGTTGGTGAGCAAGACCCCCCTCAGCTTCTCCATCCCAAGTTTCTTCGCCCTCAGCTTCTCCTACTCCTCCTGCATCTGCATCTGTGCGATGGAGGATTGCCCCTAGACTTCCCCGATAGTTGGAAGCCATTGTTCGTGACTCTTATCTCTTAGATGTTGATCTTCATCAGCTTGTTGACTCCTCAGCAACACCTTTGACACAGGCACAAAGATTACAGTAGCTTCGTCATTCTTGTAACCTCATCTTGATGAGTAAAGTGGTGCAGTCATATGAGCCTACTACAGCTAAAGAGTTGCAGTACTAGAGGCTTGTGGGTTCTCTTATTCACTCGACTTATACCAGGCCCGATATTTCTCATAGTGTTAGTTTTCTTTGTCAGTTCTCTTCCACTCCTTGACATTCTCATTGGCAGGCCGCGCTCAGGGTTCTTTGATACTTGTCTGGTATCTTGGACTATGGTCTCTCTTTCAGAGAAGGCACTGAGCTTGTTGGATACTCTTATGCTGATTGGGTAGGTGATCAGGATACTAGGTTGTCCACTTCTGGTTATTGCTTCACTTTAGGTTCCGGTCTCATTTCTTGGTGATGCAAGACACAAGATACAGTCTCAATTTTTTCTATTGAGCTGAGTATGGGGCCTATTTGGATACTTGCTGTTCTCCAAGCTAAATCTTGATTGGGCAGCAGATAAACAAAGGTTTAGAGCAAACCGGGCCTTGACATGCACCGGAAGGACACAGACCTTGTTGGCCAAGCTTACGAGGAGGTGTCAGCAGCATTTTATAACATTTTATGTATTTATTTGTCCAATGGAATTGGCCGACCAGGAGTCGGCTAGTTGGGAAATGCTTCCGAGTGCCTATCAAAGGCAAGACCAAGATTCATTGTGATTCATCTCTCCCTAAGATGGGGCACGCCCTAGATAGGCTTTATGTTTCCTCTTTTGGAAGGCCAAAGGCCATAGGTTTTGTACTATCTTTTTGTACCATATGAATATTCTGAATTCACAGTCATCTCTCTCTCCTCTCTCTTTCTCTCTCTATTTGCATTTTGCGTCAGGATATTCCTATCTCAGTGTTTAGGGCTGAATGAAGACACAGAGCTTCCATGCATGTCACATGGAGTCATGGCAATGCTGTCGTAAAAAGTCTACATTGACAGTAAAAGAAAGAACATGTATATTGCAAAAGCTACCCGGTCATTGATAAATGAGAAAGGAATACCTCACTATTTTTAGGTTGAAACTACAGTTTACATTATGAATAGAGTCCCCAATGTAGCAATTCATGGCACAACACCTGAACAAAAAAATTATTGATAGAAAACCAGATTTGGCACACTTTAAAGTGTTTGGGTGCATTGCATATGTACATGTACTAGATGAGCTGAGAAGCAAATTGAATTCCAAGGCAAAAACAAAGTATCTTTATTGGATATTCTCTTGAGCAGAAAGGTTATAGATGTTATAACCCTACTACGCGTGAGATGCGAGTAAGTAGTGATGTTGTTTATATAAATTAGTAGGGATGTTGTTTTTCATGAGATGAGTAGCTGGTATACACTAGTGAAGGATTCCATAGAGGTTGATGTAAACAATAATGTGGATGCAATCACATGTGCTTAGTGGACCAAGAGAGTCCTCTATTAGTGAGTCTGTTATTAGGCCTTGGTCAGAAAGAAAGGCTTAGTGAAAATGCCAGGAATTCTAACATGTCATTTGGTGGTAGAACATGTGGTGAAAATTTAGCAAACTCACATGTATCATGTAAGGGAAAAGAGAAGGTGGATCAACCTTTCATAATACCTCATGTTTTAGCAAGTCATTCATTTTTTGATGGGGACAATGGCTTAGAACAGAGCCATGATGAGGAGTTTGGGATCTTGACTATTGTTACACCTAGTGTACAAATGGAAAAAGCAGCGTTGAGAACACCTGGTAGTGATCCAAGTGTACGCATGTCTACGAAGATAGTGATGCAGGTGTATAACATGTCTATGAGAGTAAGATATTCCATTTGTGGACAGGTTGCCATATCATGGGTATACATCCCATTATTATGCTTATACGGTTGAAGAAATACAAGAAATAAAGCCCACGTGTTTTGAGGAGGCACTTGAACATAAGCGTTGGGAAGATGCCATAGACAAAGAGATGGTTGCATTGGATGCAAATGGGATATGGAAGTTGGTGCCTTTGCCCAAGGAGAAGAAGACAATTGGATGCAAGTGGGTTTATAAAGTAAAACAAAATTCATATGAGTCTATGGAGTAGGTACAAGGCAAGATTGGTAGCCAAGGGATATGCATGTCACATGTGAAAGCTCTGGGAGTCTTCTTTCAATCCTAAATATCATCCTGGAACAACTTGATGCAAAATGCAAGCAAGAGAGATGGAGAGAAGAGAGAGAGATAGGTGAGTTTCAGTATATTCTTTAGTACAAAAAGGTGTACAAATCCTAGCTAGCCCATGGTTGCTCCATCAAAAGGTAGAAACACCTAATCTAGTCCTATTCTGTGACCCTACTCCCTAGAGGAGTGAGTACCTCTAACAATGAGCAAGTGTGCCCTTTTATAGGGCTGGAATTCCTTTATGTACTGGCCAACAAAACATCACTTCAGTGTTGCAACTGATAGAGCCATATTCATTTCTTGATCTCGCCGACAGCCTCCTGTCCTCTCCACAAGGTACTCCTTGCGCAAACTTGTAGCATAAGCTCGTGTACTTTTCCAAAACCTTGTCTTTATTCTGTTGCCCTTCCAGGAATAGCCCTGCGATCAGCATGTACATGTACATGCACATGACATCCCCCCCTACTAAACTTGATGACGGGATTGTCATCATCCCATTGTCCATTTTTGGAGTCCCAAACCTATCATCCTTCCTTTCTTGGCAACCTTTTTAGTGAAAACCTTGCCTTGTCTCCAAATTCAACTCCAAATCTGATGAAGATCCATGCATCTGTTCCATCCTGTCCCCTACCCCTTCATGCCCTATTTTTGAACACTTTCTGTGGTCTTCTTTTCCTGAGTATTGAGTCTGGCACTCTCACTCGACCCCTTGGAGGATTATCCTCCCTTGGAACCATTGCCTAAAAGCCTTTCCTGGTGTGCCCCAAGTGGCACCTGACTCATAGGATTGCCATTCCCCTTGGGCCTTGTGGAACACCACCAACCAACCTCCTGGGAACTTCTTCCATGTCTTGTGTTCCTTTCCTTGGACTATGGACCTTCATCTGGGACCATCTGATACCAATGTCACATGTGGAAGCTTTGGGAGTCTTCTTTCAGCCGTCCTGGAACAACCTAATGCAAAATGCAAGCAAGAGATATGGAGGGAAAAGAGAGAGAGAGAGAGAGAGAGAGAGTTGAGCTTAAGTATATTCTATAGTACAAAAAGGTGTAAAATCCTAGCTAGCCCCTGGCTGCCCCATCAAAAGGTAGAAATACCTAATCTAGTCCTATTCTGTGACCCTATTCCCTCGAGGAGTGAGTACCTCTAACAATGAGCAAGCGTGCCCTTTTATAGGGCTGGAATCCCTTTATGGATTGGCCGACCTGTTTGCCGGCCAGGTCTTATACAAAATATCACTTCAGTGCTGCAGCCGATAGAGTAATATTCATTTCTTGATCTGGCCGACCACCTCCTGTCCTCTCCACAAGGTACTCCTTGCCCAAAGTTCCAAACTAGCAGCACAAGCTTGTGTATTGGTCCAAAACCTTGTCGTTATTCTACTGCCCTTCCAGGAATAGCCCTAGGATTAGCATGTACATGTGCATGCACATACCTATGGGTGTAACATGCGGAAGCTTCGGGGGAGATCGGTAACTTCAATGCTCAGAAATCAACACACGTCTCACGACGAATAACGCACAAAACTGAAAATAGATGTGCAGAAAATATAGAGAGAGAGAGGGAGAAGAGGTAGGGCCCCCACCATGAATGGTGTATTTGCTTTTATTAGAATGATGCAAAATCTGAAATAAAAGACTAAACCTGAACCTTCTTGGCTGAGATGGATCTCTGCCCTTGACCTTCAATCCTTCACCCTTGCGTTAGCTGCTCCCTTGGCTGTTGTGGCCCTTGAGTAGCTTCAGCACCTTGTGAATTATGAGATAAATTGGACCGAATGATGCCTTGGGTATTTATACCCTTTCATGATGCTGGTCGGCTGTTTTATCAGGGGTCGGTTTGCTGAAGAGAGACCCACGACCTGTTTTAATAAGCATAAAATGCTTATTTTGCCAATCGTGTTCACACCTACAATGCTGTACTGGCCTGGCCGCCTTGTGGGCTGCTGTCCAGGACTGCGCAGGCTGCTGGGCAGCCCCTGGGCACTGGCCGACTGGCTGCTGGGCAGCCCCTTGGCCTGGCCACTTGGCTGGGCTGGCCCAAAGGCCTTGTCGGCTGCCTGGTCAGGCCCCTTAGGCTGGCCGACAGCCTGCCCAGCCCACACTAGGGCTGGTGCGCAAGGCCTGGGGCCTTCCTGGCCCCCTTGGGGTAGCCCAATGCCTTCCCCGTGCCCATACCTTATGCATACCTACGTCTACATAGTTGTCTGACATTTGGTCGTCGCAGACCAAACATACAGAGCAACTGACTTCATTCCAAAGGGAGACTCACAGCACGGACTGGCACTGCTTCATGTGCAGGACAATGCACACCTGACCTCGGATGCATGGAGTGGAACCCTAGCTGACTCGTCTCGGACTGGGCTCACATGGGACTGGTTTTCCACCCCAGGTCCTGCACCTTCTTGTTCAGATATGTCTATGTGGCATCCAAGTGTGGGATGCACGTGACATCCCCTTCTGCTTAACTTGACGGAAGCTGCATAGCCTCCAAATAGTCCTTCAATAAAGCCGGATAGTCGTCGAAGAACTCTTTGTCAAGCCATACCGCTTCATGGGTCCCTCGGTCCTGAAACTTTGTGATGAACTATCCTTGTCTTCGGCTTGAGGCATGCGTGAAGCGGTGCAAAAAGATATGTTCTGGAACCATCACTTCAGCTTCATCAATGATATTTGGTTCCACTTCGTCTTTCACTTCTGAAGGGATTAGAACTACATATGGTTTTAACCAATTGACATGGAATACATCGTGCATAGTCCAACTCGGAGGTAGCTTCAACTTCATTGAAACCTCGTTAATCTTTCTCTGGATGGGAAAAGGTCCGAAGCTCTTGAATGACAACTTTGGGCATCGCTTGCCCACCTGTTTTAACCTTTGCTTCATAATCTGAAGATAAACCCAATCACCTTCCGAAAACTTCATATCCCTTCGGTCTTTGTTGGTGTGTCGAGTGTAGGCTTCCTGCGCTTTAGCCAACCTGTCTTTTATTGACTCCAAAATCTCCTAGTAAGACTTCGTCAATCTGTTTTCTTCAGATACTAAAGACGAGGTTCTGGTCAATAGCGACTGGAATGGTCTTCTAAACGTTGCTTCATATGGAGTCCTGCCAATAGCTGAAGAAAAAGAATCATTCAAAACAGCTTGAACTAAACAGCTTGAACTAAAGAACCACCAGTAATGGCGTCATGGGCGTCATGGAGAAGAGCTGCCCTGAACGACTTCATGACACACAGTCGGCCTTTGTAGAAAAGCCAACCATCGCGTATCAAAAAGTGGCATCGTCCTGTGGCATCCAATGCTTGTTTCCTCTGTGTACCGAATTCCTCGGAATTCGCGTACGTGTGCTTCATGTCGTCTAGTCTTGTACCAACCAGGTTGAGTCTAGTGGTCTAAATCAAAGTCACTTGTCCCTTCCGGTTGCTTGAAACATGCACCTAGAGCATGGTCAGAGAATATCTTGTCACTAATGGATTTCATATATATACAAAGTTTTTTCACTATATGTGAAAAAGACTAACAGGGGCACTATTCTAGTAGTCATCTATGTTGATGACTTAATTTTCATAGGCGACAATGATGTTGATATTCTTGAGATGAGGATGCTCCTTAAGAGGAAGTTTGAAATGAAGTAGTTGGGTGAGTAGCACTACTTCCTAGGTATAGAGGTGATTAGATCGTATGATGGGTTTTGGCTTTTACAAAGGTGGTATGATTTGGATATACTATATCCAAGTATGGGATGACAAGTTGTAAGCCACTCTTCGTATGATTGGAGTAGAACACAAAATTGGCAGTAGATACAGGTGATCTTTTAGAGGATCCTACTATGTATAGGTGCATTGCAAGGAGTTTGATCTACATGATTATCACCATGCCAAATTCGTTGTTGGATTGGTGAGTCAGTTTATGAAGGCCCTGAGAAAGCCACAATTGGATACAGCTAAGAGGATACTCATGTACATAAAGTCCACAGTAGACTATCGACTTTTCTATGAGGCTGGAGTATATCTACATGGATATACATATGCAGATTGGGCTGTTAGTGTCTTTGATAGGAGATCTACAAGTGCTTTATGTTTTCTTTTGGGAGTGTTGTTAGCTAGAGCAGCAAGAAGCAACCAACGGTTGCATTGTTGAGTACAGAGGTTGAATACATGCTGTTGTGATACCATGTGAGGTAGCTTGGTTGCAAAAGCTATCGGAAGATATGGGTAAGCTCATGAATAGGCCTGTTGGTCATTTATTTGTGACAACATGAGCAACATATAGTTGGCTAGTAATTTAGTGTATCATGCTAGGGAAAAGCACATTGAGGTGCATTATCACTTTGTGAGGGAGAAGGTTCTAGGTGATGTGGATTTGGTATATGTTAGAACAAAGGATCGGGTAGAGCCGACATCTTCACAAAGGGATTGGGAATAGAGAAAAGCTTTGCAGGTTCAAGAGCTTACTTGGAGTGCAGGGTATGGAGTTGAGCTTGAGGGGGTGTTGAGATATCGAGCTCATCTTTGAATATGGGTGACATGCCAAGGTGATAGCATTGCACTTATGCCATTGGCATGGTTGGTGAGATTGTAGGTGATCATGCGGTCAGATTCACACTATGGACCAACCTTTATATATTATAGTAGGAACCACAGCCGTGTTCAGTTCCAACAATAGTTGAAGAAGTTGAAGTCATAAAGAGTAGTGGATTCAACCCACACTTCATCTAAGGTAGCATGTTAAAAACCATTCACATATCATCTGATTTTTGGTATCAAATTGAAAGTAAGGCCTGCTGCTGATTGGTTCCCCTTTTGATGCTGGACTGCAAGCTTTTGTGCCCTCTAGCTGCTCTATCTTCCAGCTGGACTGCAAGCTTTTGTGCCCTCTAGCTGCTCTATCTTCCAGTGTTCATTCTTCAGCTTTTGGATGTAGAGTGGTGGGAGGTAAGGTTGCTTCACCCTGTGTAACTGTGGTATGCTCTGCTTTGACCAATTGATTGCATCATCTGTCATGTACACAGGTGGAGTGCCTTCATGCTCCTTTCATCGTCTTCACCACTTTGTAGAGTTACTCAAATGGACTGATGCAAGAAAGCGATCACCTCCATTGGTGAAGCTATTGTCAGAGAATTTGGCAGATGTGATTTAATTACAGTCAGTTAAAACTTAAATTAGTGAATCACATGGACAACGGGATTGAAAAACACATACACAAGACAGCCAGCACTTCACAACAGTGGGTCCCAACTTTCGGAATACCTCGAATAGACCGCATGCAAACTGAACATACACCATGCTTTGACACGGACATGGGGACCCAGGGGCCACAGACCCCAACACACCTCCCCCCCCCGTCCCCCCCCCCCCTCCCCGCTTTTACCCTTCCTGCATCCCCTGGGCTGGCTTCCTCTTCCTCTCTTCTTGTTGAGTATTTGCTTTACAGATGAGGATGAAGAGGCCCTGTAATTTTGAGAAGTATCCCCCCTTTTTAACTCCTAAGGGTGGTTTCAAATGCCCAGCAGCTGGCAGGCCCCTGGGCGCCTGTCTGGAGCTTCCTTTGACTGGTCAAGGGCTGCTCAATGCTCCTCCAAAGATGTCCAAACTGGCTTCATGCTGATTTTATCCTAATGCAAGTGTCAACTGTGTCTTGCATTTCCAACAGTGTTCAATGCCAGTACTCCTTTGCTTTTTGGTTCCCAATGTGCCCATTCTCACTGGCCTTTTGTCTCTGGGCACAAATTAAGCCTTCACAAGCATGCACCTACACTATTTGTGTGCAAATCCTAATCCTCTAGGCCTGATGCATGTGACAATAGCTGTGCAAAGGCCAGTAAAATTTGATTAGCCTTTATTAGAAAATATTGAGTTGCTCTTTTCAAGTGTTAGTTGAAGTGAATGGACAAAAGTTTTTGGTATACAATGCAACTGAGCAAATCTTTTGTGTGAATTTCCAGCCCATAATGAAGCACTGAAGAGTGAACTGCATAGATTGAGACAACTCTATCAACAGCAGCAGCAAAAGCATGTGCAGCAGAATCTGTCCCATGAAATCAGCCGACAACAATTTAATCTTCCATTGTCTCCACAACTTGATTCAAAAGAACCTGATGTTGGGTTGGACGTCACCAAGTGTGTGGAGTACATATTCAAGGAGACTGAATCCGATTTGCTTGAAGTGCATGCACCTCCAAGGTCTCCCTTGACGAAACCCACCATCGGACCCTCTAGCTGTTCAACTGGTGAAAAGAGCAAAGGTATGCACAGTCAAGTCATGCCAGGGATAGCACAACTTCATTCAGATTTCAGAGTTCAAAACCCATGAATTCCAGGTCAGATTGAAATTTCAGGACGGTTAGGTTGTGTTTTCCAAATTCAGTCATCATCATTTTTGGTGTTTTTTCGATAAATCCAGGATTCTTTGTAGTGCTTTTTGTTGCAAAATTCTTTCAAATAAATTTGACACCAAGCAGCTTCCGACATTAGCATGCCTGATGGGATCCAAAACTTAGGATTGTTTTATTATTGTTATTTGTATCTAGAAAAAAAGCAGATTTGGTGCAATGTACACAACTGCAGCATTTGTCCAGAATTTGAGTCTTTGAGTCTGTGTGTTGGTATCTTAGTTTGTGCTTTGTGATGAATAACATTAATTTGCAGCATTAATAGCAGTAAGGTTATGAAGATGTGTAATGGTAGGACAGGCAAGGTTGAAATCCTCCTATGGTTTTTTAACATGGAAAATGTTAGATGGTGACGAAGAGGAGTTGACCGCTACCCGCGAGTAGCATGCTTTCCTATGCACCCACTGTTCATGCAAGAAAAGCATAGGTAAGTGCAGAACTTACACCAGCTTTGAGTTGCCTTTGCCTCCTGTGTGTTGCCTTTCCAACCTTCACCACAAGCTTTCACCATGTGGTTACAAGAAACTCTCCATGCAAATCCTCCAATGTACACAACTGTTTAGCAAATGTAAGGATGATAATTCTCTTGAACAAATATGGACAACAAATGCATCGATTTTCAGAAAGGGTGCAATAGCATCCACCATCAACTGTCACCTCAACATGACTACTTGCCTCTTCTTCAATGTTCGATTGATATAAATACTTTTGGTGGATAAAGTGGTGGAGCTCTTTCAACTAACGTTTGCTTTCTGTGCTATAGCCCAGCAGTAGCATACCCTGGTCCATTGAAGAGGTTGTGGGTTGGAAATCTACCTAAATGGCAGGTAATTTACCACAAAAAAAAGACAAAACAACATGCACTTGCTTTACTACCCAAAGTTGAAAATATCCTTGTTTTACATCACCTACTCCTTGCTGAATTGACATAGCACAGTTTTCAACACCGACTTATAAGCAAAAAAAGCATGCTAATCTATGGAAATGGTAATTGAAGAGCTCTTAAGTGCTTGAGTAATTGCTATACATTACTTTGTTTTGAATGGATTGGTCTCCATAAAGAGGATGCAAGTAAGTACCAAGTGCGTGGCCTTTCAATCCCAAGTTTAAAAATTGAAGGAAGTGGGCTATAGGGAGAAGAGAGAGAAATGGAAGACTAGGAGCCACAGCAAAGCAAAGGATACAGTGTTCCCTCTCTCTCTCTCTCTCTCTCTCTCTCTCTCTCTCTCGTACTTTTTGGGCCTTTTTCAATCACAAAGGTGTTGATATCAATAACTTGCACCTGATAATATGGAAAGTAGTTTTTTAAAAGAAAAAGCACCCATTTATGCAACAATGGCAACTTCCATCTTTGTTTTTATTAAACAAATAGAGCAATTGGGTGAGTTGGCCCTTGATATAGATGCAAGCAAAAGCCATGCTAACAAAAGAGTTGCTTGCTAATAAAGATGTAGGCAAGACAATCAGGAGGTGAAAACACCAAAGTTGTGTAGCTCTAATGTTAGAGCTCGTGACCTTTTGGCAAGGATTCAAATACTACTAATGCCAAACTTACTGAATGAAGAATATACATCTCGTTTGGATGAACAATTTGCTTTGAGGATCCTAAATGCATTAAAGATGCGATGACTTTGTTTTGAAATCAATGCAATGCAATGTTGTAGATGTAGATTCACTCACTCCCATCTCTCCACACATGCAAGAAGAGGAAAAACACTTGCCCTACTCTCTCTCTCTCTTGTACTCATTGAGAAGTTTTAGGTCACATGTTGTATGCTCATCACATGGGGTTATGCCATGCTTGGTAAAACATGTGTGCATTGAATGCATTTAACTTGGGGCTACCATTTTAGAAAATATTTTGTACACAAATTGATTTTTATTCATGTTGGTTTCATTTGTGTTAAAAGACATGGTGTGAGCTTAAGTTTGGCAATGATTAAGTGAATCACACAATGAAGATGATTACCACATAAGCTAACTCACACCAATGAAGCAACATATGCAATCACTTTGATTCCCACATCCAATCTGTGGCTCCAAATAAGAAGACACAACAACTTGTACAAACAAGAGTAGCCATAGCATTAGTTGAGAAGTAATGTGACCCCATCCCATGACAATGCGGATCTATCAATGAATATTAAGATGCAATATTGAACTTAAACCACCATGATCCCAACATTCTAACTCTGGAAATTAGAGTAACCAATCTATATGCACAAAACTGGGAAAAAAATCAAATAAGAGAGTAAAATGTTAAGAGGGTTATAGCTTGCCTATTAATGCATCATAACTGGAGTTATTTAACTTATTTGTTTATATAAAAAAATAAGTTATTTAATCCACTTGTTTATATTAACAGTGCACAATTTTCTTTGCATTTGGCCTTAATTTGAACTATATCTGACATGGTAGAGGGGGTGTTGGAGAAAACTTACTTTGAGGGGAAGATAGTCAAAATGCGGGCTCAACAACACTTCCTAAGACGATCTCATCTAGCTATATGCACTATGTTGGCATAGTGGAAACTCTAGCAACTACACGAGTCTACAAATTTTAGACCCCCAAGAAATTCATAGAATAAACCTTTGCATTTCCCATGACAGAGCACAGAGAGGAGTTGAGATACCACTTCTTTGACCATACATGCCCAGATCTCATCTTGTTGTTGTATGCACTTTGTTGGGATGGTAAAAGCTCTAGCAACTACATGACTCTGCAAATGTTTTAACACCTAGACCCCAAAGACCCTTAGGCGTGCACACTTTATCCCCATGCTAGCCAATGACATGACTTATGCTTTTGTTCTAGTTGAAGCCAATGCATTTTTTTTGAAATTTAGAAAGGGGAAAAGAATCGAGTTCGTGATAAACTAGCAATATTCTTTCTTTTTGGGTGTATGGTTTGTGTAGTAGCACAAGCTTTAAGTGCAAGTATATCTCATTATGTGCTATATAGCATAGTTTTTATGCTATTATGTAGTTCTTTAGTGTAAGTTTAACCTAGTTTATGCTATATCCGTATGGTCAGTACCCTCTAGGCTCCTTCTTCGCAGGTCGCCTAGCGCTTCACTCATAGGCCGCTTCCTTGGTCTCTCATCCATCATACCGGAATTTCACCATTTAAACCAAACGGAGGCTGGTCAAGACCTCGACCGACCTTGCTACGCGAGACATTCTCCATTGACTCTCCGTCAGCTGTTTTGTAACTTTATCACTTAGGTCTCCACGACCTCATTCACAAGATGGTCAAAATTGTCCCCAGCATTCTTGACATAAAAGAGTCATTTAAAAACAGGTCATAAATACAATTTCTAAACAAACTCTCATCTTTCCACATTGTTCCACATCATTTCTCGTTATTCCACATTCTTCTACATCAATTCACATTGCTTATTCCACATCCAGTCATATGTATTCCCTCCATCCATTCTCATCCAATCACATCATATTACATCTCATCACATCTATCCTCATCACATCACGTCACAACATATCCACATCACATCTCATCCATTCATATCACATCACATCACGTTCACATCTATTTATATCACTTCACATCCATTCACATCTACCCAAGTCCACATCACATCACATCTCATCTATCCACATCATATCTCATCCATTCATATCTAACCGGATACACCACATCACATCCATTCACATCTCATTACATCACATTCACATCTCACCACATCCACTCACATCCATTCACATCTCATTACATCACATTCACATCTCACCACATCCACTAACATCTCATCACATCCATTCACAACCATTCACATCCCACATTCATTCACATCTCGTCACATCCATCCTCATCTTATCACATCTCGTTCACATCCATCCATATCACATCACATTCATTCCATCCACATCTATCCATATCACATCTCATTCATTCCATCCACATCTATCCATATCACACCACATCCATTCACAGCTCATTACATTCATCCACATCCATTCATTCATTCACATTCACATCTATCGACATCCATCTCATTCACATCCACATCTATTTACATTCACATCCATATCCATTTACATCACATCACATCTCATCACATCCACTCACATCTCATCACATCATATTCACATCTTATCACATCACATTTACATCTTCTCTTATCACATTCACATCTTATCATTCATTCAGATCCACATCACATCTTATCACATCCACTTTAGTACCGTTTTCTACTTTCGATATTGATAGGACTTTTCTAAGTTTCTGCCAATTGCTTGGCCTAGTTAAAGGTACTTTTTCTCGATTCCATTGAATCTACGTATCAGAGTGTTGTTGAAGGTCTAAAAAAGGAAAACAAACCTTATCATAATTGAATAGTAAAAATTCTGAAAGAGCATTTAAGTATTGTATTTTCATTCCTTAAGCTTCATTAATGAGAATTAATTCTAAACTTCCGTTTTTATTGATTGGATCCTCGATCCTCCCAAGGATTCCAGATTCTCTTTTTTGAATAAGAATTATCCAAGTTTTCTCGATGGATATTTTCATATTCTTTCTCAAATTTCTCAAGTAAAATATATTCAATATTCTTCTTTTCGAGTAAAAGATTCATGGGATATACAAAAATCAATTCTACCCATATTTTTCAATAAAATTAATAATGCTCAAAATTTCTTTTTTGATAAATACTCATAATTTGAATTATGCCAAAAATTTCTCTTTTACCATTTAATTACTTGGATCTCAAATATCATGAAAATTCCTCTTTTTGCATAAAAATAAATTTATAAAAAATTCCTCTTTTACCATTTAATTACTTGGATCTCAAATATCATGGGAATTCCTCTTTTTGTATAAAAATAAATTTACTAGAAATTACACTTTTCTCATAGTCAATTAATTATGCATAATTACAAAAAAAATATTTCTCATGAATATGATGAAAATCATTCTTTTTGCATAGGATGGCCAATCCTAGAATATGGTAGAAAGTCCTCAATTAGCATTATGTATAAAAATAAGATATGTATTATTTTTTAAAAATTTTACCATAACTTTGCTGCTATTATTGATAATTCTCAATTTTTTTCTAAAGAATAAAAGCTTGTAATGAAAATATGATAGTAGTTCTTCTTTTATGCTTAAAATCAAACTATGAATTTAAATCATAATTTTAATCATAAAATTAAACATAACTAAGATTATTCCACTAGATTAAGCTAATTTCAATATTCCTCTTTTTCCAAATTGTTAGGATAATCCATTTCTCATTTAGAATGAATTAGAGTAGCTTTTAACTACTCATAAAAAATCTAAAAGAATTTACCATTATTTTAATAGCACAAAATCATGAAAATATCATTTTCTTAATCTCAATAATAGCAGCAAAGCTATGGTAAAATTTTCAAAAAATAATACATATCTTATTTTTATGCATAATGCTAAAAGAGGACTTCCTACCATATTCTAGGATTGGACATCCTATGCAAAAAGAATGATTTTCATCATATTCATGAGAAATTTTTTTTTCTAATTATGCATAATTAATTGATTATGAGAAAAGAGTAATTTTTTATAAATTTATTTTATGCAAAAAGAGGAATTCCCATGATATTTGAGGTCCAAGTAATTAAATGGTAAAAGAGAAATTTTTGGCATAATTCAAATTATGAGTATTTATCAAAAGTGAAGTTTTGAGTATTATTATTTTTATTGGAAAATATGGATAAATTTAATTTTTATAAATATGGATAAATTTGATTTTTGTAAATCCCATGAATCTTTTACTCTAAAAGAAGAATATTGAATATATTTTACTTGAGAAATTTGAGAAAGAATAAGAAAATATCCATCGAGAAAACTTGGATAATTCTTATTTAGAAAAGAGAATCTGAAATCCCTGGGAGGATGGAGGATCCAATGAGTAAATGGAAGTTTAGAATTAATTCTCATTAATGAAGCTTAAGGAATAAAAATACAATACTTAAATGCTCTTTCTGAGTTTTCACTCTATTGAATTCGGATAAGTTTTAATTTCCCTTTTTAAACCTTCAACAACACTCTCATATGTAGATTCAATGGGATCGAGAAAAAGTACCTTTAACTAGGCCAAGCAATTGGCAGAAACTTAGAAAAGTCCTATCAGTATATCGAAAGTAGAAAACGGTACTAAAAATGGACGTGATAAGATGTGATATGGATCTAAATAAATGTAAATGAATGTGACGGGATGTAAATGGATGCGATGTGATTAGATGAGATGCGAATGTGATAAGAGAAGATGTAAATGTGATGTGATAAGATGTGAATGTGATAAGATAAGATGTGAATGTGATGTGATGATATGTGAGTGGATGTGATGAGATGTGGATGAGATGTGATGTGATGTAAATGGATGTGGAGGTGAATGTGATGGGATGTGATGTGATGTAAATGGACGTGGATGTGAATGAGATGGATGTCAATAGATGTTGTGCGCTTTTGTCGCACAGGTCGTAGCTGGGGACTTGCCAGACACCGTATGCGAGCCACGAATGGCTGCAAGCATACAACCAGGGAAGGAAGCTCAAACAGAATGCCAAAGGGTGTGTCACTCACCGCTCAACCGCCGCCTTGAAGGATTCCCGCGTCGCAGCCGTGAAGGAGGAGCCGCCGTCGCCGCTCTATCGCCTCTCCGCCGCCGCCGTGCCGCTACACAGTGCTCGATCGCTCTCTCACTCTCTCTCTCTCTCTCTCACAAACGCAGGAGAAGGAAACCAAAGAGATAAGGCAAGAGCACTCTTGTATTCACAACACATGAGAATGAGGATTTTAGGGTTACATTTGACTCATATAGGTGACTTGGCCGTTCACACTTGGGCGCCCATACATGGCCGGCCGACCCTAATCCTTATCCTACTGATATCCAAGGTGCGCCTCTCATCGGCGATCACCCAATCCCTTCATCCTTAACATATGGTGCCGACAAGCCCGGCCCATGACTCAGAATATTTAAATTAATGACGTAAAATATAGTACGTCGCCATGTCCGCCATGGGTTAACATGCCCCCCTTCCTGATGTAGATTCCGTCCTCGGAAGCTATGGTATGGTAAGCTCGAGAGGGTGTTGTGGTAGACCGTCTGCAAAACAGGGAAGTAGAGTGAAGGTATGCTAGAATTCAAAAGATATAAAGTGTATAAATTCAAGCATGTGAGACCACAATGGATGTTGCTATGAGAACTTAGTTTAAGGGTCACATGAGTGAGCTAGTGTAGCAAATTAATAGGAGTTTAAAATTATTGAAAGGAATTCAAGAGTAAGCAAGGTGTCAAAGGTTAATCAAGGTTTATAACTGGCCTAAGTCAAGGTAAATAACCAAGCTTAATAAATAAACAGATGACCACACTGTGTCTACTCTAAGAACAAGTTAATACCACGAGTCTAGGGACACAAGAAACATTAGAGTTACAGGAGCCTTTTGCCTTTTTTTTAAAAAAAATGCACGTGACAATTTTTACACAATGGCGACCTTCCTAAGGCAAAGCTAACATCGATCCTGGTACCATGTTTAACACAAGGCATTATCCAGGAATCTATTAGCTCACTTTAGGCAAGGCTACCCCCTACCAACCAAGGCATCGGTTTGGAGTAGAATACTCCTCGCCTACCAAGTATCAATAAGGCGATAGGCCAACATTAAAGCACATCATAGACTTGTATTGCCATTTATTGTAGGCTTTTTTTTTAATCTATTTCTTTTGATCCTTGCTCCTGAACTATAATTTGTCTTGCATCCTTTCGACAAAGGGGTAATAGCTATGTCCTAGAGGTCAACACACACATGGCCAGGTGTCAAACATTAAGATGGTTTTACCCTAGACCTAAGACAATCGTATTCCAAGGTTAACTAAAGACGTCATGCTGCCTAGGAATATTTCCAATAAAGTTAAGCTCATTAATGATTTACACTAGCATGCAAGCAACTTCAAAAACTAAGTAGTACATTGACAATTTCCATGTGGTCATGCATTATAGTTTATGCAATTGATTGAACAGTAAAAACGAAAGAGAGTGGGTATGGAAGAATTACACCTGTAATTGGAGATCTCCTTGATTTGACGAGACAGCTTGCAATTTGATGTAGATATATTTTGATGAACGTTGCGGCAGTCTCTGGACTTGGAAGCGAACCCACCTCAAACTTTTTAACCTGTACAATCAACTAACAAGCATTATACCTCGAGAGGCACATCAGTGTGAAAATTTCAAGACATGTTTAAGGAATCTGGACTAGAAAAAACTTGCAAACACTAACCTACCTACCAGTCACCACACTACTACTGAGGATACGGTAAGAGGATGTTGTAGAGTCCTGGCTCTAGCCCTAAGGCTAAGCCTCTATCCGCATCATCCAAACAAATAAAGTCAACCTCAGTAGTGCCATGAGTTTCATCCGTCCATTCATCATTGTCAGATATTTCCTTTTCATTTTCCCATCCACATAAACTCATAAAAAATGTAACCATGCGAGGATAGTTATCTTGTGGAAAAGGAAAGCATTGGGCTATCGGGGATATGTCCTCTACGGAGTAGGGGTCAGTCATGGTCAATAGTTATCTTGTGGAAAAGGAAAGCATTGGGCTATCGGGGATATGTCCTCTACGGAGTAGGGGTCAGTCATGGTCAATAGGCGAATTAGCCATTCTAATTCCTCAACATTTTCTTCTCTGGCTAGTACATCTATATGATCCCATTCAGTTTCAATTACAGGATAGCACATGTGGAATATCTGAGAAAGGTATAGATGATACCTCTCACCAAAGGTAGGAGTGGATGAAGTGTATGATGATTGTGCATCTGCCATATCTGCAAACACAGATATAGCATCAGTAGGTTTGTGACAGGTCAATCTAGTTCTTGATTGTAGACGGATATCTCTGCTCTTAACGTGCTCTTGCTCTTTTTACTATTTTTTTATTTTCTTTTCTTTGTTTTTTTTAAATAAAATAAAATAAAATGTATGAAGCTATATATATACATCCCCTTGAATCTGGCAATTACATGGTCAGGGGAGAAGGTTAAGGAGGAAGCATTAGAATGTCGAGCGTGAGTACATGCTCCCCCTTTCCTTGGGTAGATCATATTATTTGCAATGATGTTGCAGCCTCTTGGAACCAATTTGTCCAGCGGGTCATAGGTTGTGATGTGGGCAGATAGCTTTTTATGACCCTTGTGGCCACATCCAATTGCAGAGATGGTAGTGTACGCTCCCATTGACGAATGGAGGAAATGGTTTCCGATGATACTATTACAAGGGGAGACGTAGACTCATCGATTTTTTGTTGGGTGTTGGCAAGAGTAGGTGTAGAGCATGTAGAAACTTCTATATCAGCGTGTGCCTGGCATGAGGAGCTAGAAGCTTCATGTGGCTCCCCCCTTCCTGAGCTAGGTGGTAATGATCGATATCGTTTGGGAATCCAAACTAACTCTGGAAGAAGTGGTGTGGAGCACTCTGTTACCTTTCCCTTACCACGATCTTGAATTATCGTTGGGGTGGCAACAATTGGTTTGCAAGGTTTTACAGGTGATGTAGAGGGATTCAGCTTATGTTTAGGGACCCAAATCTGGTCATTTCCCTCGTAGTACCCTTGGGCTACTAATAATTTTTTAGGGATCCATCGCGATGTTACATTGCCCTTTCTCAGGTGGGTAGCTGCTTTCCTTTTACGAGGCTTCTTGGTGATTGAACGAGATTGAGCAGGGGAAGTAGCTATTAGCGAAGCTTTGGGGACCCATTTGTATGTA
Organism: Cibotium barometz; assembly: GCF_041138505.1. Lineage (NCBI taxonomy): Eukaryota > Viridiplantae > Streptophyta > Polypodiopsida > Cyatheales > Cibotiaceae > Cibotium > Cibotium barometz. Next base: position 49,824,337 of record NC_141075.1, read on the forward strand.
CTCTTTGGCATAGTAAGCAAAGCTTTAGGGGCCACCTTGCCTGTTTCCACTCTTGGCGTTGAAGCGTTAGAGGGGTGGCCAACAATCGAAGATGGTTTTGCCACTGGACTTGGTGATTTTTCGTTATCCATCATTTTGTCCAGAGTCGATGGCTTAGGAGCGAGATTTTGAGTGATCAGACCTAGTGTTGGTTCTTGCGTCGTGACTCGTCTGGTTGCCCAATCGATATTGCATTTGGTGGCCATCATCCATTTGCGCCCTAAGTTTACAGTCCCTTCCATGGTACCAGCAGGCATAACCAAAAAGCTTTGAATTATGGTTCCCTTGTCATAAGCAACCGGAGTGTGCAGAATTCCTGAGACAGGGGTTTTCTTCTTGTTGATTCCTTGAACTTGGATAGAACTCTTGGTTAAAGGTGGTTTTCCCAGTTGACACCACACGCCATATGATAGCAAATTATGTTGAGCTCCTGTATCCAATAATGCATTATACAGCACCTCCCCGTAAGGACTCTGTAACTCAATTGGGTATCTTAGAGGTGGGTCAGATTCCAGTGCATCCTCCTCTGCTTCCTCGAAAAATACTTGCGTAATTCCCAAGTTGGCTTCTCGTTGTCGCCTAGCACGCTGTTGACGTTCTTTGGCTTCAACTCTCGCTTGTATCTTTTTAAGCTCAGCTTGTTCTTTAGCTGCCTTCTTTTGATGGATTGCATGTAACTCCTCTTGGCTCAGGGGGTCATAGTATCTTTTGAACTTACTCCCATTAAGGAATCCAATGGTTTCAACTCCGTCGAGAGTCTCCACTCTGATGGTACCTTGCGGGGTAATTTCACATACTCTATACGGTCCCTTACCAGCATATTTGAGCTTTTTCTTTTCGTTTCGCACTCCATACATCAGGACTTTATCCCCAACCTTGATGTCCTTGTCCTTTAGATGGCGATCAAACCATTTTTTCCTTCTATCCTTCTCCACAAGGGCATTGTATACAGCCAATTGTCTTTCTTCGTTTAGCCGCTCAAGGATATACAGACGCTCTGCTAAAGGATTACCATCCCATCCCTCTTGAGTAGCAACACGAAGACTAGGAATGACAAATTCCCACGGCATGACTGCTTCTTGGCCATATACCATTTTGAATGGTGTGCAATTAATAGCCACTTTGTACGCAGTACGATAGGCTCATAAAGCTGTCGTAAGCTTTAGATCCCAATCCGTGCGATGAGCTTCAACTGTCTTTGTCAAAATAGAGATTAAAGTCTTGTTGGTACTCTCGGCTTGGCCATTCGCTTGCGGATAGTAAGGAGTAGATTTATGATGGGATATCATGAAATTTGTTGTGAGCTCCTTAATCACTTCATTTATAAAATGCGTACCATTGTCGCTCACAAGTTCAAAAGGACAACCGAATCGTGTGATTATATTTTCAAAGAGGAACTTGGCTATTGTCCTTGCATCTGCCTTACGTGTCGCTTTCGCTTCAGCCCATTTGGTCATATAGTCAGTGGCCACAATAATATAGCGAGATTGTGTGTTTCGGGCCGCTGGGCTAATCGGACCTACAAAGTCTAAACCCCACTTTTCAAATGGTTGGTTTACTTTGATTGGATGTAGGGGCATCTGATCTTTCCTCTGGGGTTTCTTGTATCGTTGGCATTCATCGCAACCCTTCACAAAGAGTGATGCATCTTGGAACATAGTGGGCCACCAATACCCTGATTGTAAGATCTTTCGCGCAGTTAAGTCTCCTGAGAAGTGACCACCGGCTACGCCCATATGTGCCTCTTGCAAGATGTATAGATACTCATCCTCTCGGGCACAACGCCTAAGAACGTCATCCTTTCCTCTTTTATAAAGAGTCCCGGCTATCAGGCAATAGGGTTCGCATTCTTTGATCAGCTTCCGAGCTAGATCTTTACGAAGCTCCTTGGGTGGAAAGCCATTAACCAAAAAGTTAACAATCTTCTCACTCCATTCAGGCATTGTCTCCACCATGAACAGGGAAGTGTCCGGTAAGTCATCATCAACCCCCGTAGGAGCCTCACCATTAGGTATGCGAGACAAATGATCAGCCATAACATGTTTTTTGCCAGGTCTCACAACAACAGTGAAATCAAACTCAAGAAGAATCAATAGCCATCGTGTGATTCTTCCTGTGGAGCATGGTTTGTTTACCAGATACAACAATGCTTGATGATCCACATAGAAAACAAACTTGGTGGCAAGGAGGTAATAACGAAATTTCCTTACTGCATATATCATTGCCAACCCTTCTCGCTCCGTAGTGGTGTAGTTCATCTCAGCATCATTCAACTGGCGACTGGCAAAGCTAATGGGGTAGTCTAGCTTGTGTTCTCCAGGTTGAGTTAATACACACCCAATAGCAAAGTTTGATGCATCAATATGCACATGGAAGAGTAAATCCCAGTTAGGCATTCTCAAGATTGGAGCACTCGCCAAGGCCTTCTTTAATAGCTCATAGGCACGGTCACATTCTTCGGTCCAAATAAACTCGATGAGAAGCTTATACAATGGTCGAGCTATCTCGGCGAAGAAGAGAATAAACCTTCGATAATAACCAACGTGGCCCATAAAGCGTTGGACTCCCTTGTAGTTGGTGGGTGGGGGTAATTCCAGAATGACCTTGATTTTACTCTCGTCCGTGGAAATCCCATTTTTGGACACTATATGCCCTAAGATAACTCCGTGTTTAACCCAGAATTGGCATTTGAAAGGATTCAAGGAGATGCGATATAATCTACACCTTTCAAATATTTTTCGTAAACACATCAAGTGCTCGTCCCAAGAGGAATGAACACAAAGATCATCTAAGAAAGCTTCACAGAAGTCCCTTAGATATTCCTTAAAGGCCGTGTTTATCAATCGTTGGAATGTTGCAGGTGCATTGGTCAAGCCAAAAGCCATGACGCGAAAGGCAAACACTCCAAACTCCGTGATAAATGTTGTTTTAGCTTGGTCCTCGACTGCAATTGTGATCTGATTGTAACCCGAGTACCCATCTAAAAAGCTATATGCCTCCTTGCCTGCTACTCTTTCAAGCACATGTTCAGAATATGGCAAGGGGTAATGATCCCTTCTGGTGGCTGCATTAACCTTTTTGAGATCAACACACACTCTAAGTTTCCCATTCTTCTTTGGTACGATGACTATCGGAGACACCCATTTTGAGTGCTCAATAGGGTATATGAATCCACATTTTACAAGCTTTTCAATTTCCTCTTGTACAATCTTTGCGTACTTAGGATTCATTGGGTAGGGACGTTGCTGGACTGGTTTAGCAGTGCTAATCATTGGAATCGTGTGTTGCACCACCGAGGGTGGAACACCCTTCATATCATGATATGTCCAAGAAAATATGTCTTTGAATTCTTTAAGAAGCTTCGTAAGTGCAGCTTCTTCCGCCTTGGTGAGGTCTTGAGCAATATAAACTGGTTTAGACTCCTCACCCGGATCTGCTAAGTCTATCTCCTTAACTACCGCAGGGCCATCGTAGACACCGCTACTCCCATTGGTAGGCGTTCGTTGGGCTTTTGTGTAGACCACTTTACGTTCCCCTGTGGTGAATGATTTGAAATGCTCGGGTGCGGGGTGTAAGTCTACTGGTCCTTGTTGTGCCAGGCTTTTTTCTTTCAATTCCGCTTCCTTTTGTTGCTGAGCCAACTCTTGGTTTTGCCGCCTTCTTGCAGTACGACTTAGTTTCGGCTTCTCTTCGATTTCTAATTGGGCGACGTCATGAGGTTGCGGAATACACCACATGACACTTTGGAGATATTGTCCCCAATTATTAGCTATCTTTCGATGAGCATCAATGGCTCCTACATAACTGAGCCATTCTGCAGTGGATCTTTCCTTGTTTATTGCAGTTCGTACATTAGCTCGATAGCGTTAGCGCTTATGTCTCGTTTTCTTCTTACCAAGTTTTTGATTTTTGTTTCTATCCGATTCGGACTCACTTGGTCGATCTTCACTTTCGGATGAACTGCAGGAGGCCACTGTCCTAGGCCTTGAGCACCTTGCTTCCACATTTGGGTGAATATTTGATTCATTTTTCCCATCAGGCTCAGGGTCAGTTTCTTCTTGAGATTCATACTCAGAGTTGCATTGGTCAGAGTCTTCGCTACTTTCAGTGTCGGTGGAGTTTGCCACGTTCTCGCCATCAGGGGTCAAGTGCATAACACCTATCATGTTTATTGGCACTAACTGTGGCATATCTTGCCCCTCAGGTGTTACCCAACTTGTGCCTCTATTTCCCCATGTGTCTATGGTTGCCGCTAGGTGTACCCAATCCACGTTATCCGACTCAGTCATACCCGGTAGGACATCCATGTAAGGAGAATCCTTCCCATCATCAGTCTCTTTTTTGCATGTATAGCAATACCTTAATGGGGCGGAGTGAATAGTGGTATCTGATCGATTATCAATGATAACCTTGCTTCCTAAAGGATGTGCACGACCATTCTCAAGATCAACTCGAATGACAGAGTCCTGGAATTGTAGGTAGACATGGTTTTTCGACCAGTCATGTACCATTTGTGCTTCCCTCATGAAAGGACGTCCTAAGATCATTTGATATGACATAGGATGCTTGGAGAAATCCATTACAATGAAGGTATGTTTTACTTTGTATCCCAGGACCTTGATCTTGAGGTCCCTTAACATTCCAATAGGTTTAGCTATGGTTCCGTTTGCCATCTTAACCACTATGTTTGTGACTTCGAGGTGAGGTCTTCCCATGGATTCCCAACAGTTTTTAGTCACAATGCTCACTCCAGCACCACCATCAAGGATTCCCTTTAGAGTTAATCCCTTGGTAGTAATGGGGAGGGTGGCATTAGATTCGTCACCTTCAAAGTACTGTCCCAACTTGTTAACAGGTATTTCAACGACCGAATCTTCATCTAAGTTGGGTTGTAGATCCCAATGTTCCCCTTCATCTTGAAGCGTGTCGGGTCTATCCATATTTGCAAATTGTGGTAACCCCGCCTTTAGTTCTCCATTGAGAAATGCCCGAAGAGCTAAGAATAGCTCAGGATCTCCGTATAATTTGGATATGATCGTGGTTCTGATCTCAGAGGACATGAAATCCATTAGCTTAGACACATTCAATGGTACTTTTCGAGACATCGCCCCTTGACTAGGGACTGGTGAAGATGGAATCACTTCCTCTTCAATGGGGTCAGGCAGTCCCTCACTAAACATTCTTTCCAGCAAGAAGGGTGTTTGCCCACTTCCGGATGTCCTATCCTCGCTTTCTTCCCGAATGATACTAGGTATAGCTAACGGTTTATGGGTCCGGTGAGGCTGAACTTGCGTAGGAAACACTGTGTCTGGAATTTTGATTTTTCTCGGGTTTGGCTCCAGTTCTCTTTGTGTTTCTTCCACCAAACCCCTTAAGTGTTGCACTTGTTCAATCTCCTCAACTGGGTTTGGGTAAGTACCAATCTTTTTCTTGAGGGTTTTTGGCCCACGTGGCTTGTCTTGGGGAGTCTCAGTCAGTTTGGGTGGTCGAGAGGGCATAAACTGACTTGGTTGTGGGGCCGAGGAAGTTTCCTTCTGTTTCCCCTTATTTATGTACTCGCTTGATTCTCCTTCGTTGAGCTCCCGAGTGGGTTCCTCCCTTAAGGTAGTGGCTTTGGTCCCCATGGTTTCTATTGAATCAGAATCATCTTCAGGATCATTCATATACACGGGGTCGTCTCCTGTCCCTATGTTAGTCTTTGAACTGGGCTTGGAGCTCATGGCATTAAGCGATCTCTTTCGTCGTGTTTTCTTTTTCTTTGCCTGAGCGATTGATGCAGTATCCCTCTCTTCAAGAATGTAGTTTTGATTTTGAAGCATTGACCGTGTAACTACATTCACGGGTACAATGGGTGTGGTTCCTTGTGCTTGGTTGGTGACCTCAACCAAATTCAATGGCATAATCTTGGGTGCATTAGGATTATGTGGACATTGAGCGATCAAATGATCTATGCCACAACGATTACATGTAAGTACTGGCATTCCCGATGTGCTCCCTTGATTTGGTTGCATTTGAGTAGCGATCTTCTGTAGCCTATTAGGGCACTCCGCTACACGATGCGGTCCACCACACTCGTAGCATTGAAGAGGTGGTCTCCTCGCCAAGGTATTAAGGTTTTGCCCCCTTGTGGCGAGAGCAGCCGCTTGATATACAAGCTTGACTTGCCCGAAATGATCCTCCATGTAGTACTGGGGAATCATTTCAAACGTATCAATCCCGTATGGAACAGTAGGGTCTATCTCCTCTTCATAATCCCCACATGCACTATGTGACTCACAACCCATCTGGTTTACAGGGGTAATCCTTGGTGGATGTGGAGGTTGTGGTCCTAGCACTGGCGGTGGTAACGGCACAGACTGGACTACATTCGGATTCCTTGGAACTATGTGCTGTGACGGTTGCTCGATAGGTTGTGCAGGCATTAGCGCGGGTACTTGAGGTGTGTTTGACCAAGCTAGTGGTGCCTGGTTTGCCAACATTCACTTAAGTGTTAGGCAATCTTTAGATTGATGGCCATACTTACCACATGCATTGCAATTCCCATTGAATTTGACTCTAAATGTGGGACATTCACTTGTGCTATGTGGTCCTAAGCACACCGAACACCATTGTTGCTCTCTCCTTGGGTACATATGGCTATTTTGAGGAGCTAGATTACCCCTAAAGTATTCTTGGAGAGCCTTAGTAAGGTCGGTCATCACAGACATTTCAGATATCTTGGGCTCCTTGGCAATAGGTTTCACCGTCATTGGCTCGTGCCCAAATACTTGCGAACTAACGGATTTTGTTTCTGAAGACACCTTTTTACCTGCAATCATCAAGTTGTCTTCTAACTGGATTGCATTGGCAGTGACTGCTTCCCACGTTGTAAGACCTCTAATGACTAGGCCATTGTAAATGTCCTCGTGGCGCAATCCTCGGATGAATCTATCGAGGAGTTGGTTGTTATTGAAGCGTTCATCGAGAGTGCATCGAGAATTTAGATGCTTAAATCGACTTATAAAGTCTCTCACTGACTCCCCTTCCTCGCGTTCAGCTTTTTGGAGTTGAGATGCTACTCCCCAAAGCACACCCTCACGTATGTATTCTTTCAAGAACAATCTCTTGAGAGTGGGGTAGTGAGTGCGCTCTTCAACCCTTAAGGTTCGATACCAATCTCCGGCCTTCCCACTTAAGGTTAAGCCTAAGGCTTTACACTTATGCAGCTCATTGTGCTCTTCCAAGGAATCACACACGTGTTCAAAGACTTCAATGTGCTTCCTAACATCCTCGTTACCACTGAAGTTTTGAGTGAGCTTAGCCACTTGTACTGCCTTGCTTCTAGGTTCTCTCTCAGGCATGCCCCGCATGTTTTCTGCAATGGATCGTCCGATCGTCTGAGCAAACGCTGCGAGATCACCTAAGTGAGCAGGCATAGCTGGTGGAGGCACTTCTGGGATAGCCTGGCTGATAGGAGTTGGCGTTGGTCTGAGTAGGTTGGCAAATGACGTAGGATATGATATGTGACTAGGCCTAGCTCCCCTTGGATAATGGTTATGATAAGGCGGTCGTGGAGCATACGCCATTGGCATACTAAGAGGCGTAGGAGCTACATGAGCATGAGTAGCGATAGGTACATATGGTTGATAGGCACTGGCACGCACTGTTGTAGGTACTGTTCCACTAGGTAGTGGTGTCGTACTAACTACAGCGATAACAGGTGCACTTTCAGCTATGCTCATCATTGGGGTAGGCATTGCGGATTCCCTAATGGAAAGTTGAGCCAAGGTTGGAAAGCTAAAGTTACTACTCGTGGGCTCAACCTGCATTGAGACTCCAGGCGAAACAACATATGAAGGGTCTATGGGACTCACCGAGGGAGTCTCCAATTGTGATAGGGTTGGTTGTTTGGCCTTGCCCGTATCCAAAAACCTCATAGGGCCAGTGGAAACTAGGTTCACTCCCCTATTTTGCCTCTCAATTTGGATAATTCTATGAATCACCTCACATATCATGTGTTGTTGCTCCTCTAGATTAGTGGCGCTAGATGTAGATCGTAGGACTTCTAACCAACCTACATGGTATGTGTAACCTGTGTATAGGTCAGTTAGAGTCTCTGTGTGTAGATCATATTCCCAATTTTCATTGAGAAATATCCCATCTAGACTTGGTGTGCCAAATGGTTCTCTTGAAGTGGACGCAATGTCACTTCTTATGGATTGGCTTCTAGGGACCTCTACTTTAGGAAGAGCATCGGAATGTGGTAGCTCAGTAGGGCCCTCATTAAACGAAGTGGGTAGAATATCCACATGGACACTCTTTGGGAGGGTAGGGTCTACATAAGATGTGAATGGCGAATCTACTACCCCTCCCTCCTCATTTACTTCGCTTGTCGCATGTTCAGAGCGTGTAGCTCTACTAAAGGTCTCTATTAGACGACTAAACATGCTAGATCCAGGTTGTGGGGCCCACACTGGCATGTTTTGGCTTGTCTCCTCAGGGTTCTTGGTAGGGTGTCCTTCCATGGCTTCTGAGTCAGAAGATGAGTCACTATCCACTATTCGTGGATCTTGGGTCGCACTTCCTTGGGTTCCAGCCGAAGGCCAAGATGCTAATGTGGAGGGATGGTGTGAGCCTGCGTAGACTGAAACGCTTTCTAGTGGCTCAGACTCCAGCACCCGACCAGAGCGTAGATGCATGTGACGTGGGTACCCTACGTGCGTTGGTAACTACCCTTGAAACTCACACAAGTGGTTTCTTAGGTGTTTCGCACCCCGTTTTTACTTGTTTTTGTGTTGTTTTTAACCCGTTTTTGACCCCCTTACTTACGGTTGAACTTGGACTAGGGCGTGTGATAGCTCGAAACGAGCGTATCGTTTAAAGGGTCCTAGTGTGCTTTACAGCACCGTGTTCGCCTATCTAGAGCTCCTGTAGTCCTCAAAATAGTCCGTTTCCTTTGGGGGGAAGGGGCAAAAGCCTATTTGCTTGTGGAGGAAAGGGTGAGGGCTTTATCCCACATGCTCACTTTACTCCTTGGGGAGTGGGCTACATATAGGGCACGACTTCCCATAAGCTCTCACTTGAGAGAAAGCTATGGAGGCTCACTCTCCTATATATATATATCAATAGACCGAGACCGAGGCCGGGGCCGGGGGTCGTGGGTCAGTGGGGGTTCTTTCTTTTCAAATTTTTTTTCTCCAATTAGAAAATCTTTCCTCTCCACATGTTTGGTTCTTTCTTTGAAAATAAAATTTAATTTTTTCTTTTTTAATTTTTTTAATTTTTTTAATTTTTTTTATTTTTTATTTTCTGTTTTTTTTTGTGAGATAAGCTCTCTAGGGTTTCCTTAGGGTTCAGCCTTGGCCGCAGCGCAGTTCGCACACACAGCGCAGATCTGGGGATTCAGAAATCCCTCTCACACGCAGAAACCAGATAACAGAACGCACGCCCACACGCGGAGCAAAAATATAACAAAAGAAACAGAAATGCAACACAGAAACACCTTAACAACAAACACACAGTCGCTTTCCTACAGTGTAGATTAAACTTCACGCAGTAGCCGAGCTGCAGACTGGAGCTTGGTGCAGGGCAACTCCCCGATAGCGGCGCCAAAAATGTGCGCTTTTGTCGCACAGGTCGTAGCTGGGGACTTGCCAGACACCGTATGCGAGCCACGAATGGCTGCAAGCATACAACCAGGGAAGGAAGCTCAAACAGAATGCCAAAGGATGTGTCACTCACCGCTCAACCGCCACCTTGAAGGATTCCCGCGTCGCAGCCGTGAAGGAGGAGCCGCCGGGTCGCCGCTCTATCGCCTCTCCGCCGCCGCCGTGCCGCTACATAGTGCTCGATCGCTCTCTCACTCTCTCTCTCTCTCTCTCTCACAAACGCAGGAGAAGGAAACCAAAGAGATAAGGCAAGAGCACTCTTGTATTCACAACACATGAGAATGAGGATTTTAGGGTTACATTTGACTCATATAGGTGACTTGGCCGTTCACACTTGGGCGCCCATACATGGCCGGCCGACCCTAACCCTTATCCTACTGATATCCAAGGTGCGCCTCTCATCGGCGATCACCCAATCCCTTCATCCTTAACATATGGTGCCGACAAGCCCGGCCCATGACTCAGAATATTTAAATTAATGACGTAAAATATAGTACGTCGCCATGTCCGCCATGGGTTAACAGATGTGAATGTGAATGAATGAATGGATGTGGATGAATGTGATGAGCTGTGAATGGATGTGGTGTGATATGGATAGATGTGGATGTGATGTGATGTAATGTGGATGGAATGGATGTGATGTGATGTGGATGGAATGGATGTGATATGTGATGTAATGTGGATGGAATGGATGTGATGTGATGTGGATGGATGTGAACGAGATGTGATAAGATGAGGATGGATGTGACGAGATGTGAATGAATGTGGGATGTGAATGGGTGTGATGGATGTGAATGGATGTGATGAGATGTGAGTGGATGTGGTGAGATGTGAATGTGATGTGAATGGATGTGATGTGATGTGGATCTGGTTAGATATGAATGGATGAGATATGATGTGGATAGATGAGATGTGATTTGATATGGACTTGGGTAGATGTAAATGGATGTGAAGTAATGCAAATAGATGTGAATGTGATGTGATGATATGTGGATGTGATGTGGATCTGAATGAATATAGATGGATGTGATGTGATATGAATGGATGAGATGTGATGTGGATATGTTGTGACGTGATGTGATGAGGATAGATGTGGATAGATGTGATGATATGTAATATGATGTGATTAGATGAGAATGGATGAAGACGATGGGAATACATATGACTGGATGTGGAATAAGCAATGTGAACTGATGTAGAAGAATGTGGAATAACGAGAAATGATGTGGAACAATGTAGAAAGATGAGAGTTCATTTTAGAAACTGTATTTATGAAACATGTTTTTAAATGACTGTTTTATGTCAAGAATGCTGGGGAAGCATTTTGACCATCTTGTGAATGAGGTCGTAGAGACCTAAGTGATAAAGTTGCAATAGCTGACGGAGAGTCTATGGAGGACGTCTCGCGTAGCAAGGTCGGCCGACCAGCCTCGGTTTGATACGGTGAGCTTCTGGTACGGTGGATAAGGAACCAAGGAAGCGGCCTATCAGTGAAGCGCTAGGTGACCCGCGAAGGAGCGTAGAGGGTGCTGACCATACGGTGCTCCGGCTCTGGGTCACCAAAGATACCCATGCGTGCATCGAGGAAGAAAATGGAATAAGGAGTTAGAGTTGTTTTCTGAACTCGAGTATGGATCTGGTTGATTGGCCTTTCTGGTCCTCAAAACAGATGAGTCCATGGCTCTTTTATATGGATCTGTTGGTTGATCTTGCTGATCTTCAATGGAGAGTCCATCTGGATTTTTCTTATGTGATTATATTTTCGGGTATTATGAGCTAGGAACTACTGAAAAGGCCCCTGAGCGAATAGGTGGTGAGCGTTCTAGTTGCCAATGATGCCATAGGTACACCGATGAAGGAATGATTGGAAATTAGAGTTCAAGCTAGATATTTTGGAGGATTATGATCGGTGATACTATGGTTTCATTAAAAGATTATTTTAAAGACAGTTGAATCCTGTTTCACAATTTCATATTGGGTGTGTAAGTGGTGTGACTATCTTGAAGTTTGCTTGAAGCACCGGCTAGGGGTCCTGGGAGCTCTTTTCCCTAGTACCCAGGGCAAAACATAACTAAATTTCAAAATAGATCCTATCACTACAATGGTTAGGCGGTTGGCGCGACAGTTGGCTAACCCATGGGATTGGATGGGGTAAAATGATACTCAATTCTGTTAAGTTATGATAGTTGAAATAAATCCCAAATAACCCTTGTTCTATGGAAAAGAATCAACGATTGTGCCTCTTGATGAGGAAAAAAGCGTTGGACTCTATGATCCAAGTGCAAGTCTCTTCCTTGATCTGACCATGAGACTTACGAGTTTGGTTGAATCAGTTTGGTTAGTTAAGGCTTTTGACTATGTTAGAATAAAATTATCCCGGAGGAATCGCCCGTGCTTTCTGGGTGAGGAAAGTTTTTCTGGGTTCGGTTTTGGAAGAACCGAGGGATTAGTCTCTTGTCTGGATATTTGGGCAAGGCCCTGAGTGAGAGGCTCTACCCTGCGCAAAGAAGTGCTACTTCCGCTTCTAGCACCCTAGAATTCGTTGCGCGGAGGGGGCATGGGTCTTTCAAAGTAGCTTGCGTAACCAAGCTACCTCACACGCTCGGCAGCTCCTCTGTACTCGACAAGGCAATTGTGGGCTGCTTCTTGTTGCTGCTCCATGTCACCCAGTAGCACTCCCCAATGAAAACATAAATCCACTAGTAGATCTCCTGTTTGAGATGCTACCTGCCCAATTTGCATCTGTGTACCCATATAGCTCCAATAATGGTACACCTGTTGCATAAAACAATGCATAATAAACAATGGCCCTCAAATACCGAAGTGTGCGTTGCACACTGTCAAGATGTGGTTTGCACGGAACTTGCATAAACTGGCTCTCTAAGCCAATAGTGTAACTCAAATTTGGCTTACTAATCATGTGACATAGATCAAAATCCCGACAATCTTCTTGTATATAGTGGGATCCTCCAACACATAACCTGCATCCGCACTAAGCTTGCCTTTTTTATCCAAAGGCACCGAGATTGACTTACAATCATCCATCCCATACTTGGACAACATGTCTAATACATATTGTCTCTGTGATAGCCAAATACCAACATGGGTGCGAATGACCTCAATTCCCAAAAAGTAGCGCAGATCTCCCAAATTCTTCATCTCTCAAACTTCCTTTTGAGAAGCCTTTTTACACGTTCAATCTCTTCCAAGTTGTCACCCCCAACAATAAGATCATCTACATAGATGGTGATGATCACAATACCCTTATCACTCTTGCCCACATACAAAGAGTGATCTGCAAAAACAGCCATATGAAAACCAATAGTGAGAAGATACTCAGAAATCTTGTCATCATTACATGCTCGTGTTGCAGTAGAAGTCTAGTGTTGAAATGAGTGATGCTAGAGTGCCAAATCAACTAGCCAAGTTATCCCACATGAGCTATCATAGTTTTATTGTATTCTCCTCATATAAAAGGAGGACATTTCAAGCACTGGAATACAAGCACAACATCTCAAGTCTTTCTATGAGTATAAGTTTCCATCTTGTAACCTAATTGAACTTGAGTCTAAACTTAATTAGCACACACTCATCTCACCATGAGTATTGTTCAATTTTATCAACCTTAGATTAGTGTTGTCATTAGTGTAGGATTAGATTAGGATTAGGATCTAATTAGATAGTTGATTATCATTATGGGAGCTTGATCCATGAAATTGAACATGGTATCAGAGCTTGTTTTAAGCTCTCCATTAGCTTCGCCTTAGCTCACACTAGTCTAATTACTTCACTAATCACCTAATTATTCACTAAGCTCAAGCTTATCCTTCTCTTCTACTTGTGGTCCAAACTTGCTCAAGCTTATTTTCCTTAATATCAAGGATGCCAAGTTGGCATGGCAGGAACTCAACAAGATTTTTGGCACTAACTCAAAGAGCTCAAAGATCAACCTTCTCATGCAATTTTACAAGCTCGACAAGAAGGAGACCGAGACCATGGCACAACACAACATCAGTAAATTCAAAGGTATCAAACAACAACTTAAGCCATTAAAGAAAGTCATTGAGGAAGATGAATCTATTGCTGTATTGCTAAAAAGTACAGTTGACAAAGAACCTTATGAATCAATTGTTGCTACACTTAAAAATGTGCCCAACACTAAACTTCAAGATGTAGAATCATCTCTACTTGAACAAGAATCCAAATTCAAAGATAAAGAATCATTCGAATCACATTCAAGTGAGAGAACTGTATACAAAGAGTGGGAGATTTCAAAGGACAAATCAATCAACATCTCAACTTCCAAGATTCTATCACTAAGGAAAACTTGGTCATACCAAGAATGAATGTCACAATAAAGATAAACCAAAGCTTGTTTGTGACTATTGTGGAAAAATTGGTCACTTACAGGAAGATTGCTAAAAAGAAAAGAAGCAAGCAAACTACATCGAGGCCAAACCTGTCCCAGTTGAAGACGTGCTCTTCTAGAGAAAGAACCATTGTACTTTTCACCCCTCTTGTCTTCACAAAAAGTATGATGTAATCAGCCTCTAGGGCCATATGATGCACTCAAGTTGAAATTCATAGCCAAAGTAGCTATAATGCCAAAGTATCATAAAGGTCAAAGTAGCCTAGCACAAGGGGAGAGAGAGAGAAAGAGTGAAAGCCTAAAAATTATACCCAATCTAGCATCAAGGGGGGGTGTTGAAATGAGTGATGCTAGAGTGCCAAGTCACCTAGCCAAGTTATCCCACATGAGCTATCATAGCTTTGTTGTACTCTCCTCATATAAAAGGAGGACATTTCAAGCATTGGAATACAAGCACAACATCTTAGGTCTTTTTATGAGAGTACAAGTTTCCATCTTGTAACCTAACTAAACTTGAGTCTAAATTTAATTAGCACACACTCATCACCATGAGTATTGTTCAATTTTACCCACCTTAGATTAGTGTTATCGTTAGTGTAGGATTATATTAGGATTAAGATCTAATTAGATAGTTGATTGAGAGCTTGATCCATGAATTTGAACATCTTGTTCATGATATAAACTGTTATAGACACAGCCTCAGCGCCCAATAGCTATGCGACATATTCTTCTCTGTCATCAATGCTTGTGTTATCTCTACAATGTGCCTTTTTTTTCACTCAGCAACTCCATTTTGCTGTGGAGTGTATCTACATGTAAGTTGTCTTTGAATGTCATTCTTTCGCAAGAATTCAGATAACTCATTGGAGAAGTATTTTCCCTCCATCTAACCTTAGGCACTTCATATGCTTTCCTGTCGTTTTCAGCTCTGAAATTCTGAAAATGAGTGAACACTTTACTCTTCTCCTTCTCATGAAATACACCCACACTTTCCTCGTGTGGTCATTAATGAATGTTACATAGTACCTGCAGCCCCCCATAGACATAGTCTTTGCAGGACCCTATACATATGAATGCACAACATCTAGTACCTTCCTGCTCACATTTCTGTCATGTGAAAATACATGCTTTGTTTGTTTTCCAAATTGAAATGCTTCACATACTTTCTGCATACCTTTAGTCTTAAACTTAGGCAGCCCTATCAAAATTTCTTGAGTCTACATAGACTTCATTCTTTGCACATTTACATGCCTAACTCTTATGCCAAATTTTTGTATCTACAATAACTCCTGATCCATTTGCAAAAATTGCAGCACTCACTTCAGACATATTTACATTCAATGTGAACATTTTGCCCACTCTGTTGCTTTTTGCAACTAACTTGCACTTATCTTTAAAGTCTTCTACATAACAACCATCACAGTTAAACTGGACTTGCATTTGGCCAACTGAAACCAGATTCTTTGTAATGTTCAGAACATGAAGTACATTTGCAAGGTACTTCACC
The DNA here is from genome assembly GCF_041138505.1 of Cibotium barometz. Lineage (NCBI taxonomy): Eukaryota > Viridiplantae > Streptophyta > Polypodiopsida > Cyatheales > Cibotiaceae > Cibotium > Cibotium barometz. Next base: position 49,839,899 of record NC_141075.1, read on the forward strand.
TTACCATCCTGCATAGACAATGGCACATCTCCAACATGGGAAATCGGATGAGCACTGTCATCCCCTATTTCAATAAACCTGGTCTTTTAAGACTCTTCATTTCCTTGAGCCACTCACCATGACTTGTCATGTGGTTCGAAGCACCAGAATCAACATACCATGCGTCATCCTTACATGCTGCTGCTACATCATTTCCAGACACAGCATTAACTACATGTTGCATAACAAACAACCTCTCATTATCCTCCTTATTTTTGCTAGAGGATGCATAGTTGTTTTGCTACACTTTTCCATTTTGCATGTCACTCTACTTCTTATATCAATCTGCCTACACATGTCCAGGCTTACCACAATAAAAATAGCCTTGTGTATCATTATGCTGCCTTTGCCAATTACCACGACCTCTTTGACTCCCCTTGCCCCTCTAAAGTGGCCTCTTCTACCTGTGTGTTGTTACAAATACTAGGAGGGTTGGTGCTGCTGACCATAATTCTGATTACCTGTTTGACTATACCACCTTGGCCATGTCCACAACCTCTACCTACACTTGTCTAGAAGGTCTGCTGCTCTGAATTGTTTTTGTTTTATGAAGACTGTTGATCTTCACCTGAATTCTTCTCTTCAATTATCAGCATTGACACTAAATCTGTGAAGTTGGGAATGTTCTCTCACGAGTTTAAATAGATGTCTTGAATGCCTTGTATTGTGGCCCGAGTCCACGTAGACACACTTCCACCTTATCATCATCATCATCAGAAACATCAATTAATGCAAGGGATTCCACAATTCCCTTAATCTTCAAGGCATAATCATTCACCTCACAGACATATTTTTCTTCTCCACAGTATGAAGCTCATTCTTCAATTCAATCTTTTGTGCCTTGGTGTTAGTTTTATACAGCTTCACCAAGGTTTCCCATTCCCATACCTCCTTAGGTGACTTGGTATCCTGTATATGCCAATCATAGTGTCATTTATACTGATAGAAAGCACATACATGGTGTAGTCCAATTGTAGAATCTCTAGCGAAGATATGTTAGTGCCAACTACTACCAAACTTGCCAGTGACGTAAATGTCGAATAGTCATGCAGGCGCCTCGTGAGTGTCAACTCATGTTGAGCTTGTTGACATCTCAACATTCTACATCCTCTTTAATTTTTTTGCCTGTTGTTCTGAGCAACCCAGATCCTTGTTGTCGATCTGTGGTGTCTTCTGATAAAAAACTTTACCACCGATTTGAGTGGGGTTTGCCCTAGAATTTCCTTTTCCGCCATTGGTATGGGCCTCCACTCAACCTATACCGCTTCTTCATATTTTGCTGGATCATCTAAAGGTGAGCTTTGTACCTTTTTTGCTTTCGGGTCTCCCGTGCCCCAGTTCCAAACATTGATACTTGTACGTGGTTGCATTTTAGGAGGACATCCTTCTTTCCTCCGGCATCTATGAGAATAAGAATTATGAGCATGGGTGTTTCAAAGGAAGAGGTTTCTTGGTAAGCATGGATCTTATTATGTCTGCATTCTCCCAACAGCTCAGAGAACATCACATGTGAAGCTTCAAAGAATGGATAGTCCAGCAGGCTGGCACACGGAGCTGCTGAGCTGTTGACCAGTTGGTTTTTTAGGTGCTCATTCTCTTTGTGAAGGGCTTGGTTAGTGTTGTGCAACTTTTGGACCTCAACCAATATCTCTCCACGCTCCTTTTTGGGTACTCCGGGTGATAGCATTTTCGTGCTTTCTATGGCTAGCTCTACATTAGCCTTTACCTTTACAAGTTCTGCTTGGAGACTGGACACTTCTTCCTTTGCTTCCCTTAGCTCTAACTTCCACTGTAGCCTTGTATTCTAGGTTTGTTGTACCCTTTCTTCCACTTGCCATGCCTCCTCTATTTGCATTTGGAGGGTAGCTTTGTAGTTTTTTGAATTTTCTACATCCACCTCCACCTAGTGAGATCATGCCATAGCATATGCTCCGGGGACCGGCTCCTGGTCTTTAGCTTCTTCTTCTTCTTCTTCTTCTTCCGGTGTAACTACTACCAGTTGGCCCTTGTATTTTCTCATCTTTTGAAGCCATTTACTGTCTTTGGAAATGTTGTACCATATCCAAGTTTTCTAAGGTGAAGGCATTCTTGTTGGATCAGGTTTTTCGTTATGAAAGGTCCTATCCACCGGATTTTGAATTTTTCGGGGTGAGGTCCCAGCTTGGAATTATAGACCAATACAAGATCTCCTTCCTCAAAAATCTTGTGCTTGAGATGCCTATCAGTCCTCCAAGACTTTCTTCTCCGCTGCACTATCTCTGCCTTTAGAGAGTTGATTTGCCCTCCTTCCTCTAAGGCTAGGAGTTCTTATACTCTAAGCTCCTGGGATTATTCCATTGGCAGCTTCTCTTGAATGGCCACTCTCAAACTGGGTATCAAAAATTCCATAGGAATGACTTCTTCCAACCCATAAACCATCTTGAATGGTGTTTGCCCAGTTGATACTTTAGAGGATGTGTGGAATGCCTAGAGGTCATCATCTAGCTTCTAGTCCCAATCATTTTTGTTAGCATTTATGATTTTCTTTAGAATTTTGGTCAAAACCTTTTTGGTCGATTCTACCTAGCCATTGCACTATTGGTAGTAGGGTGAGAACTTCTTGTGATTACCTCTCCATCAACCCTTTCATTAATTTGTTCATGAAATGTGTCCCCTGGTCACACTGACTATTTCCACCGGGCAACCCATGCCTAGCAATGATGTCCTTGAAGAGCAACTTAACCACCTCTTCTGCGGAGTTGTTCTTTATAGCTTTAGCTTTCGGCCACTTGGTGAAATAGTCAGTAGTAGCCACAATGATGTACTTACAGAGCTGCTGCCTTTTGTGGGTGGCTTGATTGGTCCAACAAAATCTAATCCCCATTTCATGAATGGAGATAGCAGCAGTATAGGAGAGATGGGCAATCTATTGAAATCTCTGGGTTGACCCGTCGTCTCGCTGATAGACATCACACTTCTTTGCTTCACTGTTAGCATCCCTCATGATAGTTGGCCACCACAGTCCTACTTGCAAAACTTTTTGGGTTGTTATCTCTCCACCCATATGTCCTTCAGTGATACCACAATGTGCTTCTCTTAACACTGCTACTCTTAATCTAGGACACATCTGTGTAGGATATGGTCTATGCCTCTTTTGTAGAGGTGCCTAGTAATCATGGTGAAATTTCTGCTTCTTAGGGCAATTCTCTTCTTCCTGTTAGTGGTGTACGCTTTTGGCTAGAAAAGTCCCATCTTCCATAAACCGCATCATGTCATAACACTAGTTTTCTTCCACTTCAGCTGCTACTACTGTGGATAAGTTTGTATCTGGGAGTTGATCTTCTACACCCTCCCAGCAGGCAGGTTCTCCAAAATCTAGCCTGGAAAAAAAGTATGCCACTATATTTTCTTTTTCGGGTGTGTGCTAGTAGATGGTGAACTCAAATTCTTGAAGTAGGCCATCGTGCCATTTTTCCCACTAGAAAAGCTTTGTTCACTAGATGAGGGTTTGATGGTTCACATGGAAAGCAAATTTGTTTCCCAAGAGGTAGTGCCGGAACTTGTTCACAACAACATAGATCATTGAAAGGGCTTCATGCTTTGTTGTGATGTAGTTACTTTCCGCCCTTGTGAGGGCTTTGCTGGCATAATGGATAGGCTGCATATAACCTTTTTGCTTTTCCTGCATCAGTGCGCTGCCCACTACTTTGTTTGAAGAATCTACATAAACATGGAACATTAGATTCCATTCCGGATTGATCATCACTGGTGCAGATGACACCATGCTCTTCAGCCAATGGAATGCCTTCTAACACTCCGCCGGAGTCCATTCATACTTTGCATCCTTCTTGGTAAGTGCATATAATGGGTAAGCTACATGTGCTAGATATTTCAAAAATCTCGCATGCCACTTCACCTTACTAAGGAATATTTCAAGTTGCTTAATGGTCTGGGAAGAAGACATTTTGGATATGTCCTAAATAATAGTGTTTCCGATTTTATTGCAAAAGTACACTTGGCCGGATTTAACTTCAGCCTTGTATCTCTACATCTCTGCAAACATAGCCTCAAATGATATATGTGCTTTGCCGTATCTCCCGAAACGCTAAAATCATCCACAAAAGCTTTCATGAAATCTATCAAGTAGTCATAGAAAATTTTGTGCACCATTCTCTGGAAGGTAGCAGGTGCATTTTTTAAGCCAAACATCATAATGGTTGCCAAAAAGACACCCCATTCAGCGATGAATACTGTCTTCTCCCTGTCTTCCGGAGCCATCTTCACCTGGTTGTACCTGCTAAAACCATCCAAAAAGGAGTACATCTCCTTTTCGGCTCCAGCAAGGAGTCCGTGAATGGAAGTGGAAAGGGATCCGAGTTAGTTGTGCGGTAGTCCACATAGATTCTGATTTTCATATTCTTTTTGTTGGGAACTACTACAATCGGGGATATACATGTAGCTTTTTTCACTAGCACGATGATGAAACCCACTCTTAGCAGTCTTTCAATTTCTTCTTTGACTTGCTTTGCATAATTTGGGTTCATTATGTACCTCTGTTGTGTATGATAGGTATAACTCCCTCTTTTAAGTTGATGCTATGCTGGAAGAATGTAGGGTCGATGCCCTCCATGTCTTCATATGACCATGCAAAGACATCTTGGTATTCCTTTAGCAAGGACATCAACTCTTGTTTGAATTCTTCTTCCAGTTGGAGGCTGATCTTCACATGCTTTTCTTCTTTTCCATCCCCTAGATTTACCCCTGTAGTTTTTTCGAGCTTACTTTGCGGCATTGTTCTCCTGGTTTCCCTTTTGCTTTTGCACCCAATCTTGGATCTCTTCTTCTTGCTCTAGATTTTGGGCCCATTTATTTCTTCTGAGGCTTTCTCCTGCAAGATTTTGCTCAATTTTGAGCCCTTTATCTTTTCAAAATCTGCTTCTTTTCTCTTCATTTGATTGTCTGCTACTTCTGCATTTTCACCCTTTGCTTTTGCATAATTCCTTATTACTTTATCCACATTTAACATGTATAAGGGCACCATGCCCAAGTGTTCACAGAATATTGTGCTCTTTTTATCGTCATCAAAGCCTTTTGACATGTTGAATGTTTCAGCATGGACTGGCCTCTGAGCAGGTTTCACTAATCCCCTTACATCGGAAAGATCAACATGCACTTTCCACTTTCCCTTTCTGTTGGTGATTCTATTCCTGCTCCAGTCCTGCTTTACCTTGCCATGTCTCCAACCAGGGCCTTCCCAATAACACCTGGTAAGACCCGGTGTGGTTTTCTATGGTAATAATCACTAAGTTGACCTTGAAATCAACTTGTTTGATTTTCATTGGGGACATTTTTTTATGATTCCTTTAGATCCTACTACCATGTTATCTGCCATTCTTATGATGATTCCTTTAGATACTACTAACTTGTTATTTGCCATTCTAGAATTTAGATATAATTCACATGATGCAGGGCCGTAGCAAAATAATGTTACATCTGAGAGGAAGAATAGGCACATTTCAGAGGTGGCTCTGCATTGATGGCCGAGAAGAGCATGCCTCACCCCATTATTGGACTGAAGTAGTTGTTGGGACTGTAGTTTACATTATGAACAGGACCCCCACAACAACAATGCATAGTGTGATTCTAGAGAGGAGAAGTATACTACCAGATTTGTCACACTAGAAGGCATTTGAATGCATTGCATATGTACACATTCCTAATGAGCTATGTAGCAAGTAGAATCCAAAGGCTGAAAAATGTGTGTTCATTGGTTACTGCCTTGAGCTAGATGTTATAAGCTTTTTACACATGAGATGAGGGTGAGCAAGAATGTTGTCTGATGAGATGAGATGAGGGTGAGCAAGGATGTTGTCTTTGATGAGATGAGAAGTTCGTATGATGCTATAAAAGACTCGATTGGGACTAATGCACAGGAGTTGCCATCTTTGCAACCGGGGAAAATTTCTCCTCATAATCAATCCCATGTGTCTATGCATATCATTTGGCTACCAATCTAGCCTTGTACTTGCTTATGCTACCATCACTGTTATGTTTCACCTTATACACCCACTTATAGCCAATAGCTTTCTTGCTGCCTTCAGGAAATGACACCAAATCCCAAGTCTCATTTCTATACAATGCATCCATCTCCTCATCCATAGCTTTCTCCCAACACCCATTTCCAATAGCCTCATCAAAATATGTGGGTTCTACAACCTGCACAACTTTTTCCATATAAACATAGTGATGTGCCACATAACCATCATAAGTCAACCTCTGCATAGGGTTTTTGACTCTTCCAAATCTTCATATCTTTGCATTCATGGATTCCATAGCCTTCTTCACACTAGGTGTCCTCATTGTGGGAATCCCAAGCTCCTCTCATCAAGACTCATCTCCAAGCCACTAGACTCTCCATCAATAAGGACTCAGGCATACCAAGGGGCTCATCTCCAAGCCACTAGACTCTCCATCAATAAGGACTGATAGTGATGTGCCACATAACCATCATAAGTCAACCTCTGCATAGGGTTTTTGACTCTTCCAAATCTTCATATCTTTGCATTCATGGATTCCATAGCCTTCTTCACACACCAGGTGTCCTCATTGTGGGAATCCCAAGCTCCTCTCATCAATACTCATCTCCAAGCCACTAGACTCTCCATCAATAAGGACTCATCTCCAAGCCACTAGACTCTTCATCAATAAGGACTCAAGCATACCAAGGGACTCAACCACTTTCTCTTTGCCTTTATGTGATGTACCAACTACATTTATAGGACTGGTATTACGACGCAGCCTACCACTCCATGGTCTATCAATAGCACTGTTGGATGAGGACTCTCTTGGTCTACTTAATGATTGTGATTACTAACTTGCATTCTGTGCAACCACATTTCCACTTACATCGTCCCAACATCTTTTTCAACAGTATACTAGCTACTCATCTCATCAAATGCAGCATCCCAGCTTACCCTAGATTCACGTGTAGCAGTGTTATAGCATCTATATCCCTTTTGTTCAAGGGAATACCCAATAAACACACATTTTTCTGCCTTTGGATCTAGCTTAGTATGCAACTCATCTGGCACATGCACATATGCAATACATCCAAAAACTTTCAAGTGAGACAAATCAGGTTTCTTGCTAGTAAACTTCTCCTCTGGAGTTACATCATGTATGGCTGCAGTAGGAGTCATGTTCATGATATAAACTGCTATAGACACAGTCTCAGCCCAGCAGCTATGCAACATATTCTTCTCTGCCACCATCAATGCCCGTGCTATCTCTGCAATGTGCCTGTATTTCTGCTCAGCAACTCCATTTTGCTGCGGAGTGTATCTACATGTGAATTATCTTTGAATGCCATTCTTTCGCAAGAATTCAGAGATCTCATTGGAGAAGTATTCTCCCCCTCTATCTGGCCTTAGGCACTTCACATGCTTTCTTGTATGTTTTTCAGCCACCATCACTCTAAAATTCTAAAAAATGAGTGAACACTTCACTCTTCTCCTTCATGAAATACACCCACACTTTCATCGTGTGGTCATCAATAAATGTTACGTAGTACCTGTAGCCACCCATAGACATAGTCTTTGCAGAACCCCATACATCTGAATGCACAACATCTAGTACATGCCTGCTCACATTTATGTCATGTGGCAATATATGCTTTGTTTGCTTTCCAAATTGACATGCTTCACATACTTTCTTCATAACTTCAACCTTAAACTTAGGCATCCCTACTATCACAATTTCTTTAGTTTGCATAGACTTCATTCTTTACACATTTACATGCCTCATTCTCTTATGCCAAATGTTTGTATCTGCACAACAACTCCTTAACCATTTGTAAACATTGCTACATCAATTCCAGACACAACATTAACTACATGTTGCATAACAAACAACCTCTCATTATCCTCATTATTTTTGCTAGAGGACGCATAGTTATTTTGCTTCACTTTTCCATTTCGCATGTCACTGCTTCTTATAGCAATCTGTCTACACATGTCCAAGCTTACCACAATAAAAATAGCCTTGTGTGTCATTATGCTGCTTTTGCTAATTACCACAACCTTGTTGACTCCCCCTGCCTCTAAACTAGCCTCTTCCACCTATGTGTTGTTGTTGCGAATCCTTGGACTGTTGCTACTGCTGACCATAATTTTGATTACCTATTCGGCCACCATGTTGGCCATGTCCATGACCTCTACCTCGTCCTCTACCTGCACTTGTGTAGAAGGCCTACTGCTCTGAAATGTTTTTGTATTGTGAAGACTCTTGATCTTCACCCAAATTCTTCTCTTTAATTCTCAGCATTGACACCAAATCTGTGAAGTTGGGAATGTTCTCTCGAGTTTGAATAGACATCTTTAACACCTTGTATTGTGGCCTAAGACCACGTAGACACACTTCCACCTTATCATCATCATCAATAGAAACACCAATTGATGCAAGGGATTCCACAATGTCCTTAATCTTTAAGGCATAATCATCTACAAACATATTTTTCTTCTCCACAGTATGAACCTCATTCTTCAACTGAATCTTTTGTGCCTTGGTGTTTGTTTCATATAGCTTCACCAAGGTGTCCCATGCCTCCTTAGGTGACTTGGCATCTTGTATATTCCCAATCATGGTGTCCTGTATACTAATAGAAAGCCAATACATGACTTTCCTTGCTCCTTAATTCCAGTTCTTGAATTCTTTTACATCTACAGTAGTTGGATTAATCTCTGATATCTCTGGTGCCTCCTCATGTTCACCTTCAATAATGTAGTCCTAGTAACCTTTTCCCATTAGAAAATTTTTCAATCTAAACCTCCGATGGAAGTTGTTCTTGTTAAGCTTCTCTGCAACAATCTAGTTTATTCTGTCATTTGACATCTTTTCAGTAGCGTAAATTTACCAAAAACAATACTCTTGTTTGACCTGCACAAACTGCTGTATTCTGTGTAGCGGTAATATATTACACCCAAACTGTCACAACCAGTGACCTCAATTTGCATACATACACCCAATGGAAACTTTAAGACCTCTTTGCAATACACACAGTGTCTGCACAACCAATCGCCGTTCCTACAGCTCCAAAAACTGAGTTCTGTAGAGAATCAAAACTTACCCGCAGTGCCCGTGAACACCTGCAAACTAAAAACGAAGGTCCCGACGTGCCCAAAACGCGTTTTTGGCCCAAAAACTATATTGTCCAACAATATAATTGCCCTGTAGCTCTGCTCTCACAAAGAAAGCTCCTATATAACGGAGTTTGTTTGCCGATGTCTCCTGAAGAGTTGCCAACAAGGGTGTAATAGCCAACACAAAGGGGGAAGAGTAAATGAAGCTCTTACCCTCGTATCACTTTCGATGCTTCTCTTGCTTATCGCTCAGCCCTTAGTATGAACCAGGCTCTTATACCATGAAAAGATGTAGGGGAGAAGAGATCTTGAGCTCTTGCAAGCACACACACACTCACACAAACCCTAGAAGAGAACACACAAGGTGAGAGGCTGAAAATTCTTCTTCTTCTTCACACAACAAAAGAGGTTTACAAAGAACCTAAAGTGACTAACACACATAATAGAGTATATACAAGTGGTCCATAATGTGAATGTGCTAAGTGGAGTGGGTAGGTGTGAACTAGTTGGTGTAGTCTAGCTGTAGAATCTCTGGCCAAGATATGTCGATTCCAGCTATACCAAACCCACCAATGATGTAAATGTCGAACGGTCATGCATGCGGCTCGTGAGTGGCAGCTCATGTTGAGCTTGACATCTCAACATTTACAACCATTCATACCATATTTGAACAACATGTCCAATACATATTGTCTCTGTGCCCTCGGGTATCCTAATGATCTTAATGCCAAGAAAGTATCTCAGCTCACCCCAATACTTCATGGAAAATTTCTTCTTGAGAAGACCTCTTGTGTTCTCAACTTCCTCTTCATTGTCACCCCCAATAATCGAGTCATCCACATAGATGGTGGTGACCACAATCCCCTTATCTCTTTCGCACATAGAGTGAATGATTAGCATCTACCATATAAAAGCCAATGGTGGTGATAAAAATACTGTGCAATCTTATCATGCCATGCTCTCAATGCCCGCTTTAAGCCATACAAGGCTTTACATAGCGTGCACACATAATCTTTGGTGACTCAAATTCTCATAACCAAGTGGTTGTTCCAAATCTACTTCTTCTTACCGACTCACCATACAAGAACGCATTCTTAACATCCATTTGATGTAAAACCCAAGCTTCTTTTGATATAGCCATTATAATAATAGCTCTCATGGTTACCATCTTGGAAATGGGGTTGAATGTCTCCTCATCACCATCTATGTAGATGATCTTATTGTTGGGGGGGTGACAACTTGGATGAGATTGAGCATGTGAAAAGTCTTCTCAAAAGGAAGTTTGAGATGAAGGATTTGGGAGATATGAGCTACTTTTTGGGAATTGAGGTCATTCGCACACCTAATGGTATTTGGCTGTCACTCACACAAAGACAGTAAAGCTTAGTGTGAATGCAGATTATGTGTTGGAGGATCCCACTATGTATAGGAAGATTGTGGGGAGTTTGATCTATGTCCCGATCAGCATGCCAAATTTGAGTTATAATGTTGGCTTAGAGAGCCAGTTTATGTAGGTTCCGCACAAACCACATCTTGATAGTGTGCAGCGCACACTTTGGTATTTGAGGGCCACTATTGATTATGCATTGTTTTATGCAGCAGGTGTACCATTAGAGCTATATGGGTACATAGATGCAGATTTGACAGGTATCATCTCAGATAGGAGATTTACCAATGGATTTATGTTTTCATTGGAGAGTGTTTCTGTGACATGGAGCAATAAAAAGAAGCCCAAAGTTGCCTTGTCGAGTACAGAGGCAGGGTACAGAGGAGCTGTGGTGGCAGCGTGTGAGGTAGCTTGGTTACACAAGCTACTTTTGCTGATTTGGGGTTGCATGTGGAGAGAAAGGTTGTCATATATTGTGACAATATTAGCAGTATATAGTTGGCCAGGAACCCAGTTTTCCATGTGAAGACAAAACACATTGAGGTACATTACCACTTGATCAGGGAGAGAGTCTTGGTAGGATACATTGACTATGTCAGCACATAGGATCAGGTCGTTGACATCTTCACAAAGGCCTTGGGAGATGAGAAGCTCTGTAGATTTCAAGATATGCATGGAGTTTATGAGCTAGATTGAGCTTGAGGGGGAGTGTTGAGATGTCAAGCTCAACATGAGTCGACACTCACAAGGCACCTGCATGACCGTTCAACATTTACGGTCATATAGATTTACCTTGGGAGATGAGAAGCTCTGTAGATTTCGAGATATGCATGGAGTTTATGAGCTGGGTTGAGCTTGGGGGGGAGTGTTGAGATGTCAAGCTCAACATGAGTTGACACTCACAAGGCACCTGCATGACTGTTCAACATTTACATCATTGGCGGGTTTGGTAGTGTGTTCACATTATGGACCACTTGTATATACTCTTTTATGTGTGTTACTCACTTTATCTTCTTTGTAGACCTCTTTTGTTGTGTGAATAAGAAGAAGAATTTTTAGTCTCTCACCTTGTGTGCTCTCTTCTAGGGTTTGTGTGAGTGTGTGTGTGTGCGTGCTTGCAAGAGCTCAAGCTCTCTTCTCCCTTGCATATTTTCAGTAAGCCCATCTCTCTACTATTGGATTAGAATGGCAAGCTTAGTGCAAATAGAGGTGAGATTTTGGATAATGACACTATGTACAGGAAGATAGTGGTGGGTAACTTGATCTATATGAAGATCACCAGGCTAGACATGAACTACACAATCGGGTTGGAGAGTCAGTTTATGCAAGTTCCTCAGAAGTCACATTTGGATAGTGTGAGGTGCACACTATACTATGTGAAGTCCACAGTGGATTATGGTCTCTTCTATGAGACTGGTATATAGTTGCAGATGTATGGATACATTGATGCAGATTGGGCAAATGCAAATGTATGGATACAGTCTCTTCTACGAGGCTGGTATACAGTTGCAGATGTGTGGATACATTAATGTAGATTGGGTTGGTAGTATCTTGGATAGAAGATCTATTAGTGGGTTTATGTTTTCCTTTGTGTGGGTGCTATTACACATAGCCGATAGTTGCCTTGTCGAGTACAGAGGTAGAGTACAAGGATGCTACAATGGTAGCATGTGAGGTAGCTTGGTTATGTTAGCTACTTGGAGATTTGGGGCTGCATGTGGACAAGAAGGATATCATCTATTTGCGATAACCTTAGTAGCATACAGTTAGCCATGAACCCAATGTTTCATATACAGACCAAACACATAAAGATCCATTATCACATCATTAGAGAGAAGGTCGCCACCAGCAGCAAGACAAGAAGAGTGATGGACCGCAGCCAAGAGGACCCTTAGGGAAGCATTGAAGCCAACCAGTGGTGAATCATCCTTCCCATCACATGCAAGGGTCTTCTGCAGGATAGCAAGAACTACCCCATTGAATGGGTATTGGCCTTTTCATGACCCCCCCACCGAGCAAGTGATATAGCTAACATTGAACTATAGTAGCCTTCTACGATTGAGTTATTTGGAAAATGAGATCTCTCCCTGCCTGCATCGCTCTGCCCGCTTGTACATCGAGCTTCATCTCTCTGCCTGCATCTCCCTGCCTCCTTGTACATCGAGCTTCATCTCCGAAAAGGGGGTTGCTAACATCGTGGGTTGCCAAATGTGTTAGTGCCTCAGCCCGTAATAGGGAACTTGATAAGGAACTAGCTATAAAAGAAGAGAAAACATAGAAAAAGAAAGAGCTTTCCATTGCAGTTGCTTGCTCACACATAAAACTTCCATCATCGTGAATTCTCTACATACAACAACCACCACATAAGGTAGGTACCGACCCAAAAGTAGGTGAAGGGTGGCCATTAGGGTATGTGAAGGTGCTAGTTTTTAAGGGTAGGTAAAGGTTATGGTGGGAAAGGGTGGCCGTTAGGGTATGTGAAGGCGCCAGTTAAGGGTAGGTAAAGGTTATGGTGGGAAAGGGTGGCTCACATGTAGTGCATGCACACGGGCTAACAATGGCCACTTTATATGCTATGCAATAAGCCCAAAGTGTAGCCACTAAGTTCTATTCCCAGTCATTGCAACTTGCCTCTACAGTCTTGGTCAAGATGGCACATAGGGTCTTGTTAGTGCTTTTTGCTTGGCCATTGGCTTGGGGGTAAATAGGGTAAAGATTTACGATACATGACTAGGAATTCTTGGAGCAAGAATTGTATTACCTCCTTTATGAATTGGGTGCCATTGTCAATAAACAAGCTCAAGGGGACATCCAAAGCATGTGATCATGCACTCGTAAAGGAATTTAGTCGTGGACCTAGCTTCAGCTTTTCTTGTGGCTTGAGCTTCAACCCATTTTGTGCAGTATTCCGTTTTTGCTACTATGATATATCGGGCTTTGGGTGTGGTGGGCAGTTGGGCTAATGGGACCCACAAAATCAATGCCCCATTTCCCAAATGGTTGTAAGGACATGACTAGCTAGAGGTGCATTGTGTCCTTTATTGTACGGAATCGCTGTCCTATTGGCAATCATCACATCTTTTGACATATTTGGCCTCATCTCCAAAAAAGATTGGCCACCATAAGCCTGCCAAAAGGATCTTCCAAGAGCAGTGGTGTGTGCTTCGAAGTGTTTGCCTGTGACCCCAGAGTGGGATTATTCCAAAATAGAGACGTATTCATTCTCATGGACACCACGTCTTATTATTCTGTCTTTCCCTTGCTTGTAAAGTTTTCCTACAATCAATTGATAAGGGGTGACCTTCTTAATGAGACCTCTTTCTTGATCCTTGTTGATCAGTGCTTCGGTGGGTAGGCCATGTGTGACTTCCTCTCCCCATTCAAATATCAAGCATAGTTGGAACAAAGGGGCATGTGGAAAGTCATCATCAACACCCATCGGGGGATCTCTGTTAGGGATGCGTGACATATGGTCGGTCAATACATGTTGAGAGCCTTTACATATTATGATGATACTAAAATTAAACTCTAGCAAAATTAGGAGCCATGTGGTGCAAGGTTTATTCACTAGATAAAGAAGAGTTTGATGGTCTACAAAGAAAACAAATTTGGTCGCCAAAAGATAATGATGAAACTTTTTAACTGTATAGAACATGGCCAACCCTTCTATTTTCGCGATGGTATAATTTTGGTCTGCTTCATTTAATTGGCGACTAGCAAAGCTACCAGGGAAGTCCCTATTGTGTTCTCCAAGTTGAGCCAACACACAGCCAATTACGAAAGCAAACGTGTCTTATGTGGACATGAAACATGATTTCCTAATTAGGGGATCTCAAAATGGGAGTGCTCCGCCAATGCTTTTTTGGCACTCCTCTCTCCATTTGAAAATCACCAAGAGCCTGTAAATGGAACAAGCTATGTTGGCATAAATAAAGATGAAACGTCGGTAATAACCTACATGCCCCATAAATTGTTGGACACCGTTGAAGTTGGTAGGGAGTGGTAGCTCAATAATGAGTTGCACCTTGCTATCATCTACGGAGATACCATGTTCTGAGGCAATGCATCCCAGGATTACTCCATGTCAGACCCAAAATTCGCATTTCAAAGGGTTAAGAGATATTATGTAGAGTCATCATCTCTCTAACACTTTTCTCAGACACCACAAATGTACAAAGGTCATCCATAAAGACTTCAACAATTTTATGCAATGTTAGCAAGGATATGCATTCAGTTCTTTGAGTCTTTCAGCTCAGAAAGTGTTGGCGGCAGCCATCCAGCTGTCATCGAGACCACTGTCGCGCTAGCCTCACTGCCTAATATATCCATTGGGCAACAAACTCTTGGGTTGGAATCTTCTTTCTTATGACAACTTTGTAATTGATCTTGCCAATGGGTAGTACTCGAGCAGATGTAAAGGAATAAAGGGGAACTATCTGGGAGTTGAGAGATATGGGATAGAGAAGAGAGTAGAGAGTGACGACTGAGTGTGTTACTACATTGTATTGTTGGCTAAGCCTTCACTCTAGTGATACAATGATTCATCTGTACAATTCTCTATTATGTACTGTATAAGTATATCTGATTCCTAGATTGTGTTAAGTACTTTCCTATCTGGACATGTCTCCTAGCTAGAATCTTGATCCAGGACATACCTATCTAGATGTGACTCCTATCTGGAAACAAGAACAAGAGCCACGTCAAGACTCCTGTCAGGCGTAGGAAGTAACCTCTACGCTGTCATGACTAACTCCCTTAGCTAAGGTAGATTGACAGCACAACGCACTAGCATTAGCTTATCGCATTGGGCACAATTGTATTAGTTGCCGCTCATCTAGGGCCAACTAGGTGGTTTGGAACCATGCAAGTGCTCGGTCTCGATCAGACATTGACAGGAAGAGGTATAAATTCCATGCTATCTCTTTCATCTTCCAACGTTTTATGGCACGTTTGGCATAGGTGTAGTGCCTTAGACCTCACAGTAGTCTCACTGAATCTTTTGCCAAGGATGGATCTTCCAAGTGCGTAGGCTGAACCGCACAAGTGCTCGGTCTTGACTGGACACTAACAGGAAGAGTATAAATTCCATGCTATCTCGTACATTTCCAACGTTTTATGGCACGTTTGGCATAGGTGTAGTGCCTTAGACCTCACAATAGTCACTGAATCTTTTGCCAAGGATGGATCTTCCAAGTGTGTAGGCTGACCTTTAGCATTCGATCCTTTTTCTGAATGTAGATGTGATCCATGTCCTAGTCATGGATCATCCTAGTTTCTCTCATGAAGGGACATCCTAGGATGCAATCATAGGAAACATGCTACTAGCCAAAGATCATCACCACAAAGGTGTGTTGGAAATTAGTTCTGAGAATCTTAATCTTCAACTCCATAGAAGGCCTATGGGCTTCATAGTGGCTCCATCAGCTAGTTTTGCAATCAATGTGGTGTCATCCATAGGAGGTTTTCCCCATTTTTCCCAGCATTATTTGGTAACAATTGTTAAATCTCACCATGTAAAACCATACTATGAGAAAATTGCAAGGGTGAGAGTGTTAACCTATGATGGACATTGAGACGTACTATGTTTTACGTCATTAATTTAAATATTCTGAGTCATGGGCTAGGCTTGTCGGCACCATATGTTAAGGAGAAAGGGATTGGATGATGCGATGAGAGGCGCACCTTGAATATCAGCAGGGTAAGGGTTAGGATCGGTCGGCCATGTATGGACGCCCATGTGTGAACGGCCAAGTTACCTATAAGAGCCACCCTAAAACTCTCATTCTCATGTGTTGAATACAAGAGTGCTCTTGCTTTATCTCCTTGGTTTCCTTCTCCTGCATGTGTGTGAGAGAGAGAGAGAGTGAGTGAGAGAGCGATCGAGCACTGTGTAGCGGCATGACGGCGGCGAGGTGGTAGAGCGGCGACGACGCTCCTCCTTCACTGCTGCAATGCGAGAATCCTTCACGGCGGCGGTTAGAGCTTTGAGATTAGTTTTTGAAGTTGTGTGACGTGCTAGTGTGAATCATTAATGAGTTTAACCTTATTGGATATATTCTTGAGAATGCATGCATTCTTTAGTTAACCTTGGAATACGATTGTCTTAGGTCTAGGATCAAACCATCTTAATGTTTGACACCTGGCCATGTGTGTGTTGACCTCTAGGACATAGCTTTTACCCCTTTGTCGAAAGGATGCAAGACAAATTATAGTTCAGGAGCGAAGATCAAAAGAAATAAATTTAAAAAAAAAGCCTACAATAAATGGCAATACAAGTCTATGATGTGCTTTAATGTTGGCCTATCGCCTTATTGATACTTGGTAGGCGAGGAGTATTCTACTCCAGACCGATGCCTTGGTTGGTAGGGGGTAGCCTTGCCTAAGGTGAACTAATAGATTCCTGGATAATGCCTTGTGTTAAACATGGTACCAGGATCGATGTTAGTTTTGCCTTAGGAAGGTTGCCATTGTGTGTAAAAATTGTCACGTGCATAAAGAAATAAAGGCAAAAGGCTCCTGTAACTCTAATGTTTCTTGTGTCCCTAGGCTCGCGGTATTAACTTGTTCTTAGAGTAGACACATGGTGGTCATCTATTTATTTATTAAGCTTGGTTATTTTCCTTGACTTAGGCCAGTTATAAACCTTGATTAACCTTTGACACCTTGCTAAATCTTGATTTACTTTCAATAATTTTAAACTCCTATTAATTTGCTACACTAGCTCATTCATGTGACCCCTTAAACTAAGTCTCATAGCAACATCCATTGTGGTCTAACATGCTTGAATTTATACACTTTATATCTTTTGAATTCCAGCATACTTTCACTCTACTTCCCTGTTTTGCAGATGGTCTACCACAACAACCCTATCGAGCTTACCATACCATAGCTTCCGAGGACGGAATCTACATCAGGAAGGAGGGCATGTTAACCTATGACGGACATTGAGACGTACTATGTTTTACGTCATTAATTTAAATATTCTGAGTCATGGGCCGGGCTTGTCGGCACCATATGTTAAGGATAAAGGGATTGGGTGATCGCCGATGAGAGGCGCACCTTGAATATCAGCAGGGTAAGGGTTAGGATCGGTCGGCCATGTATGGACGCCCATGTGTGAACGGCCAAGTCACCTATAAGAGCCAAATGTAACCCTAAAACTCTCATTCTCATGTGTTGAATACAAGAGTGCTCTTGCCTTATCTCGTTGGTTTCCTTCTCCTGCATGTGTGAGAGAGAGAGAGAGAGTGAGAGAGAGATCGAGCACTGTGTAGCGGCACGGCGGCGGCGAGGCGGTAGAGCAGCGAGACGGCGCTCCTCCTTCACTGCTGCGACGCGGGAATCCTTCACGCCGGCGGTTAGAGCGGTGAGTGACACACCCTTGCATTCTGTTTGAGCTTGCTTTCCTGGTTGTATGCTTGCAGCCATTCGTGGCTCGCATACGGTGTTCGGCAAGTCCCCAACTACGACCTGTGTGGCAAAAGCGCACAGAGAGTGGTGTGATGTGTCCATCCAAGGATGAAAGATGTGGCACAATATGAGCCATGTCTACATGTGGTTGTAAGAGCCCCAAGTGGGTGGAAACCGTAGTCACAAAACTTGTTTAAGTGACCTAAGGTAGCTTGCATTAGATAAGCTGATTAATTAAGGACCCAAACTTAGTTACATCCTTTTATCTTGTCTTTTCTCTCTCTTGCACTTTTGTGAATGTGCAGCACATATTGTAGCTCTACTCTCTTCACACACACACACACATACTCTCACACACGTTTTTGTTGTGCACCTTTCAATTTCTTTCATGGTATGTGAGCCCATAGGTGTTTCTCAAGCTCATAGCCTCTTGCTCTAGTAGCAGTGCCAGTTGCAGTTGCTCTGCTAGTTCAGGCTCTGGGGGGAGAGGCCTTTTGCCACATGATTTAGGACTTGGGTTAGCAGGTGTACGGGTGCATATTTTGGACTGGTGGGCCTTCAGATAGTTCTCCATCTCTCTATGAATATAATAGGCCCATTCCTCCTCCTTCTCTTCATGTACCTTAGTGATCACGTTCAACGGGACCCTGTTGTATCTATCCACTGGCTTGACCTGCATTATCAATGACATAGCCCTGCAAGCTTTCTCTGTAGCCTCATCCTAGATATTCTCGTACTTTTCTCCATTGGAGTTATAAGAACTCGTCTTAAGCATTATGTCCAGAGGAATTTTGTCGAATGCATGGGCGTGGAATTTGACTACTGGTGGGAGTTGCAAAGCATCACGAATGAGTTCTTCCGTGATCAGGAGCTGCTTTGTTGTGCCGTCGGCCTTCGTGATAGTGCCACGTTTGGTGCCTTTGTCATAGGATATACTCAGCACCGAGCTCCGTGTGTTTGATGCTCCTTGGAAGTATTTGCGCCACGTTTGGTGCCTTTGTCATAGGATATACTCAGCACAGAGCTCCGTGTTGATGCTCCTTGGAAGTATTTGCGCCATTCTCCCTAAGCCCACCTTCTCCAACTTCTCCTTGACCTCTGTGTCTTCCAGAATTTGGAGGGTGTTACTAATGTACAAGATTGTTAATGAGAAGATATTGATAAACATCAACATCAAAATAAAAAATAAAAAAGGAAAAAGAATACGAAAAGGAAACGAGAAATGGACCAAGTTCCCACATTAATCAATGACCGTCAATTATGGTTGGAAACTCCGAGGAAGACGATGCACGATGATTGGAAACGAGATCTCTGAGCAAGTAGCGATGGACACACGATGCGAAATGACGAGAAAGGAAAGAAATTTTGATTTTATAACGTGCCGTCAAACAGGGCGGCTACCTTATTGAAGAAAGCCACATGGTGTCTTTCGATTGGCCTGTGAGAAGTGACCGTTTCACGACGTGAACTTTTGAGGATTGGCTCATGGCATGAACCGTTTTGAAGCAGTTCACGGCGTGAACATTTTTGGATCAGTTCACAGCATGAAAGTTTTTGGACTATGAATGTGCAAGATTGATACCTTCTATTTTTGTATTCATGCTCAGTCATTAAAACATGCATTAAATGAGTGAATGATACCCAATTTACCTTCTATTTTTGTATTCATGCTCAGTCATTAAAACATGCATTAAATGAGTGAATGATACCCAATTTACCTTGTATCCATTGGGAAACACAAATGGATACCTTCATTTTTTATTGCCATGAAAACCAAGGTGACACCTTAGCACTTCTGGTTAAGTGTTGTTGCAAGTGTTTTAGCTCCATTTGGGAGTTTTTAATTCTTCAACAATGTTATTACTAGGTCTTGTGGTTGGGGGCTTTTATTCGTGTCCCTTTGTTGAACTTCTTTGTTTCTACCCTTAGGATCCTTGTTCAGTTCTGTGACCAAAGTGGTTACTGACATTGCTTTGGCGATTCCCAACCCATGTTGTTGAGTTGTCTTCTTCCTCCACACCAATGTTGGCTTAGTTCCAGCATTGGTTGGGAGTTGATGCTGTATGCTTTTACTACTCTTTCCTTTGGTACTGGAACTGCTTGTGATGGTGGCCCTGGAGAGACGGAAGACTCTCTACACTTGTAGCATGAGTAGCATGATCCATGTGTAGCTCAATCCAATGGGATTTGCATCCCTTTCGGAGCTAGGGATTAAACCCGTACCGGTGCACGGAAGCTTATCCACGAATGGAGAGAATGCTATGAACACCACTACCTTGACATAGACTTTACACACACAAGCTCAATCTTGCCATAGCTCATTCACTCATCATCCCATTCATTCATGCATCCAATACAAGAAGAAAGCTAAGCTAATGCATACACAAGCTCAAAGCATACTTCATTCTCAAGCACTTACTTCCCTAGCATGTACACAAACCTTGAAGCTTAATGGAACTTGAAATAAACATGCATTCTCATTCACTACTCAAGCAATGCCTTGCCCATGGATAAGCTACAAGCTATGGAGAAGCTTAAGCTTGAATCCACTACCACACAAAGCCTAATAGAGAATCCACAAGCATCAACAAAGAAGCATGCACACTAGAGAATAGAAATGAGAAGAGAGAGAAACATCATCTCATTGCATGGAATTAGAAGAGCATTGCTCATACAATAGTGTAGATGGGGAGAGAGAAGAGCTTGCACCTCTATGAACAAGAGGGAGAGCTAGTCTCAAGAGAGCTCAAGCATGAGTTTAGCCCAATGTGTCTGTGAGCTCTCAAATGAACCACTATTTATACTAAAACTCCTAAAACTCCCAAAACTTCCCATGTGGGATTATTCTCAAGCCCACTCCCACACTCACCTACAACTTGGAACTCTTGTCACCTACAACTTGGAACTCTCTACAAGAGCCCTAAATAAGAATGTCAAGTCTCTTGTTTTTCTGCTTCCATCTTTGTGTTGCATCCTTGCATTGATCACCACTCGTCACGCAACATTCCCCCCTTCCTATTTTGTGCACGTCCTCGAGCACGTAGATGCCAAGGAAGAGTAGAATCTCCAGTGTGTACCTGCAAGCAAAATGATAGGTGGTTTGTGTGTTCTTTTTTTATTTTTTATTTTTTAAAAAGCAAAAGTACTGACAGACAATAACGAAACAAGCAATTTTACTGAATAAGACATGGCAATAAACGTCCAATTAGCTAGAGGAAGGAAACATAGAAGCAGTGTAGAGATTGAATAGGTTTGTTCAAGCCTTAATAATTACTACCTGCAGCTAACTAAAGTAAAGAATGTTTTATGCCAAATGTATTGTTCTTTTCTTAGAAGGCAAAAGACAATAGTTAATCGAGGAACTATCAAGTAGTATACCTAGCCTATGCTAAGTCAAAGATGTCGGTTCAACATTAATAAATCTAACATAATTATGTAGTGGCAGACTCTTGATATTGCTTAGTATTAATGTTTAATATTTTAAGCACAACGGCGACCATCCTGGGGACTTCAATGCCAGGACCGCTCATAACCAGACAGTATTTTATGATACCTCATAGGAGATGTTGAGGGAGCTTGATGTTAGGGATATGGGCCTATCTAGACTATCACAGGATGAGGAACATACAGTGTATGGGCGGTATTTTCTGTCCTCTTTTTTTTTTGACACGGCTCTCTTCAAGAGTATGTTTGCGCACCGCGGTATGGCTATTCCTTGCTACACAAGGCATTGGTCTGGGAAAGGTATAGACCTCCCTCGCCTACTATGAATAACAAGGCAATAGGCCACAAACATATACACTTTTCTTTTATTTTTGTCATGCCAATTTTTGTTATGGAAGGTTTATTAGATTGTCCCTAAGCAATGTCCTAGTAAGGGCAAGATATCCACTGACGGTCCTATGATGAATTTAGTCTCTTTGTCCTAGGTCTGGAACTCTACCTTTAGCACAAAACACTAATTACTTTGTATTGCTAAACGGGTAAAAACAATTACGGTCAAACTTACACTATCAAGTCTAAAGCTACTAAACTGTTATCCCTACTCTAGACCAAAGGAGATGCATATTGCCATGCTTAGTAAAGTGAAATTTATGAACAATCAAGCAACAAGAAAAATACAGAAAACACTAGAGATTGGCATGAGTTCACCTGTTTCTGTTAAAGCGCTGGTTGGTGAAGAATTGTTTGCACTTGATTGTATGACTGTCAGTTGCGGTACTGAAGCGGAAGATGTAGTTTGGTGCTTGTATCTGTTTTATTCCGACAAAACAAACTAAACAGAAAGAAAATTAAAAAGACAAAAAATAAAAAACATTGGTGCTAAACACCGGATTTGGCCGAGGGGAAAAACCCAATGGGAAAAAGTGCCCTGGCTTCTAGTTCTTATTAAGAGAGTACAAGTGCTAGTCTTGTACTGGGGGTGGATGTATGTCTGCATTCTCAGGTGGGTGGACATCAATAGCTTCACGATGTAAAGATAACCCAAAACATAATCCTACCCATGGAGAAGATGGCAAGTTTAGAAGTGCATCTTCACTAACATATGGTATGGGCACAGTAGGAAGGCTAAAGAGGCACCTATGGTTTTGAAACCGTTCTAAAGACTCACTCACATTGAACCAAAACTGACATGTAGATTCATGGGGAAGAAGAACCTGCAAAATGGGAGGGGTTAGCAAACGAAGGGTGTCTTCGCGCCATGTTTGAGCTCTTTCCTCTTTCAGGAGTCTTTGTTGGTTGGGTCCACGTTGCGGCATCATTATTGCCCAGAGATTATGTCGTTGAGGTGTGACCCCCATGATCTGCTGCATCATACCAGTGCCATAGCGACGGAAGTATGTGCGACACTACCAACATATATGGGAAGCATTTCCCAATACCATACGAGCACAGTCACGGTAGTGTGGAAACGGATGATGTTGCTGGTAGTATAACTCCACAAATTGTCTTCCACAACATCCTCACCCACTGGGGCATAAAAATATCGGGAGTGCGTCTGAAAAGGTGCAATGTTGTGGCCCCCTTGATGGTCAGGGTGAGTGCTATCTAGGTCCAAAGATGGACTGCATGTGTCCAGCCAAGTCTCCATTTGGTTATTCTACACAACACATAAGGGAGTGTTCAAATTTTTTTATTTAATGCAAGTTGAACGAAGAATGCTAGTATGTACAGGCATGACGGAAATAGAGCTAATAGATTTGATAGATGAATTGCCAAAAAGTAGCTTTTGTAGCATGATAGCTCTTTCAAGAATGAGTTTGCTTTTGGATGTAACATTATGCAAATTGTTTGTGGGGTGTTGACGTATGGCACAGATTCCTTTTTGTTGGACTCTTTTTGGTACCCATTTCAGAGTACGTGCAAGAGATTGAAGTTTAGTCGGAGGTGAGATTTTAGCGATAGGCATAGGAAATGCATTGGGACAAATAGGAGGAGGTGTGAATGGGGATGTTTGAACACTTCTGAGCTTTGGCAACCATATGGCAGCTATGTTCTTGCCATCCCATTGGGCTTTCAAAATTTTCTTGGGTCTTCAGAGTGCCCAACTCTAACACCTATGCCTGTAGACTTATGGTGGCTGGTAATGTAATTTGATTAGGGAAAGAGTAGAATACCGACGATATTCCAAATAGTTGGAGTTGTAGGAAGAACGCTCTTTCCTTGATAGTTAGGGAGTCTACTTGTGCAGGAGCCTGATTGAAAGTTGTCGGCTTTGTAAGACAAACTTTGACATTGCTTGTGTTTTGAGGAATAGACTCTGAACTTGATTCGGTTGTAATATCCTCCTTCTGATGTGTTGTCTCTGAGATAGAAGTGAGTAAAGGTACCCACTTGCCTTTTTCTTCCCATGTCAGTTTGGAGTATCCCTTCTTGTTCGAGACCTTCTGATGATGTCCGATTGACGCGTCAGCTTGTGTTTCCACCTGGACTCTTTCAGGCTTGGTAAGGCGTGGTTTACAGTATTGATTTGGTTTCTGTAAGTAAGGTGGTAAAGCCCATAGAACTGAGTGAAGTTTCTGTTCCCAATCTGTTCTATGTCCCTCAACAATCTTTGTAAGTGCGGTGCAAAGAGTCTTGTTTGTGCTCTCATCTTGACCATTTGCTTGCGGGTGATAAGGCGCTGACCTCTTATGGATGACCATAAAGTCTTCCAAAAGAAAGGTAATGACTTCATTGATAAAATGCACACCTTGGTCACTCACAATCTCAATAGGTAAACCGTAGCGTGTAAACACATGTTCATATAAAAACTTTGCAGTGGTCCTAGCATCGTTTTTTACTGTGGCTTTTGCTTCTACCCACTTCGTAAGATAATCTATGGCTACAATGATATATTCAGCATGTGTATGGCATGCTGGTGGTTTAATCGGTCCCACAAAATCAATTTCCCATTTTGCAAAAGCTCTAACCCCCATAATTGGTCTCAATGGCATGTCCTCATACTTGGTAGGAGGTTTGGCTCTTTGACATTGATCACATCGTTTGACATACTCTGTTGCATCATGAAAAAGCATAGGCCACCATAGTCCTGACCATAGTATAAGTTTGGCAGTTGTTTCTCCACAGAAATGTCCACCCCCAACTCCTGAATGTGCATGAGTCAATACGCTAAGGTAGTCACTCTCACAAACACAAGTCCATAGGTTTCCATCTTTGCCCCTTTTGTACAGCTGGCCTTCAATAATCTGAAAACTCGCTGCTTCTACCTCTATGGCTCTCTTTCTATGCCTAGGCATCTTATCATCCGTATGACCCTGCGTCAAATACTTCACAATGTACGAACTCCAATTGGGTGTTGTTGAAATATAAAATAGAGTCACATGAGGAATGGGTTTCCTTTGTTGACAAATTTTACAATTCCATACGTACTCTTCTGTATCAGCATGAAGTGTTGGCCACCAATATCCTTCCCACAAAACTCTTTTAACCGTATCCTTTCCCGAGACATGTCTGCCTCCTAAGCTCACGTGGACATGAGATAATCTCATCATATTGATCAGGGTCAGGGCATAGACGAAGTATTCCATCTTTTCCTAATTTATACAATCGTCCAGAAAGAAGCTTATAAGGAGCACAATGCTCTAAGGTCATTATCTTTTCATTGGTGGGACTAATGGGGCTAACAAATCCTGTCGTTAAAACTTGAATGATGGGTTCTGCCCATCTTGGTGCTGTCTCAACCAAGAATAGAGTAGCATCAGGAATATCATCATCTATACCAATGGGTGCTTCTCCTGAAGTTATCCTGGAAAGATGATCAGCCCGCTGATGCATTTTTCCCTTCTTTACCGCTACTTCAAATTCAAATTCAAGTAGAATAACAAACCAGCGTACAATCCTTCCAGTTGCACATGGCTTGTTCACAAGGTAAAGCAAAGCTTGATGATCTATGAAGAATGTAAATTTGTTGGCCAAAAGGTAATGCCGAAACTTCTTCACAGCATAGATCATAGCTAAGCCTTCTCTTTCCGTGGTGGTGTAATTCTTTTCAGCACTATTCAACTGGTGGCTAGCATATGAGACTAGAAAGTCCATTTTGTTCTCGCCTGGTTGAGCTAAAATACAGCCAATTGCAAAAGCCGAAGCATCTATATGTACGTGGAATAAATTATCCCAATCCGGCGACCTGAGAATAGGTGCCGTCACTAATGCTTTCTTCAGCTTTTCAAAGGCTTCTTCACAATCCTCTGTCCATTCAAATACAACAAGGAGTGCGTACAATGGCTGTGCTATTTCAACGTACATGTAGATAAATCTACGATAGTAGCCGCAATGACCCATGAAAACTTGTACCCCTTTTGCATTGTAAGGTCTAGGTAGCTCAACAATAACAGCTATCTTTTCCGCATCCGTGGATATACCATTCCTAGACACAATGTGGCCTAGAATCTTCCCTTGCCTAACCATAAACTTGCATTTATCAGCAGGGTTAAGGCATATGCGATACACTCTGCATTTCTCAAAGATTTTTTTGAGATGCTCTATGTGTTCTTCTCTATTTATGGAATGCACACACAAGTCATCCATGAATATTTCAAGAAATAATCGCAGGTATTCTTTGAATGCATGGCTCATCAACCTCTGAAAGGTGGCTGGAGCGTTAGTCAAACCAAAAGGCATGACTCTATATGCAAACACTCCCCATTCAGTGTAGCAAATGCGGTTTTGTGTTGATCCTTAGGATCAATAGATACCTGGTTGTAGCCCGAAAATCCATCAAGAAAACTGTATGCCTTCTTACCAGCTACCCTCTCCAATACATGATCAGTGAGTGGAAGTGGATAGTGGTCCCGGACAGTAGCAGCATTTACTTTCTTTAGATTGACACATACTCGTAGTTTTCCATTCTTCTTAGGTACTACTACAATTGGTCAAACCCATTCTGTATGTTCAATCTCATAAATAAATTCAGCTCTGCTAACAGCTTGTCAATCTCTTCTTTGATCTTTTTGGCAAAATTATCATTACATGTGTAAGGACGCTACTTGGACGGCTTGGCATCCTCTCGCATGGGAATTGTATGTTGGTAAATCTTTGGATCTACCCCCTTAAGGTCTTTGTAACTCCAAGCAAATATGTCTCGATACTCTCTCAGAGTAGAGATTAGCAATTCTTCCTCCGCTTGGGTTGTCTGTGGCAATCCACACGTTACGTGGCTCTTCGCTTGGTTCTACCAGGTCTATTTTCTTGGTGTCCTCAAGGCCGTCATAGGAAACTCCTGGTTCCTCAAGTTTCTGTCGAATAAGTTGTTGCAAGACTATTTTCCGATCTTGTATGGTGAATTTCTTGAAGTTTGAGGGGATATTTGTGGTATCCTCTTCTTCCTTTGAGTCATCACTCATGGAAGACCATGCTGCTTTTAGCATTCTCTTCCTTTCTTGCACTAGAGCTTTACGCTCCACTCTCGTCATGGTGCTTTGTTTAGTCTTGACTGAATGCACTGAAGCCTTAGATTTTAGCTTCAGTTTCCTTTTCCTCTTCTTCTTTGGGTTGTCACTCTCCTTCTCGTTTAGCTTTTGCACTAATTGAAAGCCGTATCTCCATTTCATCTCGTCTTTGATGCAATCATCAGCTCCCAAGTAGTACAAGTACTCGTTCTTATACCTACAAAGGTTGGAGGTGGAATAAAGTCTTCTTTATCCACATCTTCTCTTTCTTTTTGTTGTTGTTGTCTCTTTTCCTTGACTTTCTGTTTGCAAAACTTCCGGTGACTTTTGCAAAACTTATGTTTCGGTTTGTCACTAAGAATACTCAGCAAGACCTCTCTGCCCTTTAACAACAATTTTATCTTCTCTAACTCTGATTCCGTGACTATGGCATCGTCATCAAAATCCTTCCCATCAGAGGATTCTAAGCATCTATCCTCATCTCCTTCATCAGCTGAGCTGTACTCAAGAGGGGATACTTCCTCTAGAGATACCATATCTCCTAGCAATAATGATTTGTTTGCTTCATACCTAGGGGCTTCTTGAGGTTCCTCTGCATAGATCGGTCTTAGCATTCTTACGGGAATAATGTCATACCCATCTAGATCACAGAACTGTGTTTGCCTTGGCAATGCACAAGTGTCTATGGTAGCTAAAACATGGTTCCATTCTAAGGGATCTATCAAGTTCTCAGGAAAAGGTATAGGGATATACGCCTCATCCGTCACACTTCTGTCTATGGTAACATTTCCAGGTTGCAAGTCTTGACAAGATGCTCCACAGATCCATAGATCAGCTCTTCCTTCAGACATAGTTGCTCCCGATGCTTCTGAAGAAGTGAAATCAAACTCATCCACACAGGAGAATGCGTCACATCTCGATAAGCATGGTTTTTCATATTCACCCTCGTGGTTACATTCTCATGTCTGAGGTACAAGTAATTGTAACCCCAGTCTTGAATCATTTTGAATTGGCGCATGAATGGCCTTCCTAGGATCACTTCGTAATTTGTGTTCTTGCCAAAGTCTATAATAGCAAAGGTATGTCCGTACTCAATGCCACATGACTTGACTATAACGTTCTCAAGCAATCCTATGGGACTCTCTAGATTTTCGTCTGCCAAAACTCATCCTTGTACTTCTAATTGTAGGTCTTCCCCACATTTCCCATACAGTTTTTGTTGCTATACTCACCCCTGCTCTGCTATCTAAAATAGCTATAGATTCAATCTTGTTGATCTGCACAGGAAGCGTAGTATTTCCTTCATCGTCCTCACAATGCTTGCCAACTTTGTTCACAGGAACCGGAATTGTTTGCTTAAGCATTAGCTCAGAAGCCTTTGCCTTCAACAACTCCTTAACCTGCATGTTCTGGTTCCACAAACCTTGCTCAGTTAATTGTGTAGCCACTTCTCTCCACAATCTTGGCCTAAGCTTTAAGAACTCTGCGAGTGGAATGGTACATGTAACTGGTGCCGACATTAAAGCTTGTAAACTCCCTATGTCTCGTTCCTGATGAGGTTGTCGTGTCATTGATGGTACTCGCATGATTTGGCTATGTGCTTTGTACAGTCCTAAATATGAGGGCAGTGTCTTGCATGTGAGCTTGTTGCTCCGAGCTGAGACAACAGTCTGAGCATTATCTGCTGGTAGAGATAAAGCATCTAATTCTTGAACCCTTTGATTCGAGAATTCTACTATAGAGAACGGTGATGACTTGTCAGAAGATGCTAGATCCTCAACTTGTTTTTGCACCGCATCCCACATCTCCCTTGCTACTACTTCCTCTATTTCAGGAATTTCATCTCCAAAATCCATGGTAGTCAATGGTTTTGACTCGTCTGCAGCATTGGTATGAGGTAAAGCATCTCCTTCAGGCATTTCTGGGAAATGTAGAGATACAACTTCACTTCCCTTTTCCATGCTTGGCGTGACTTTTGGTATCGTCTCTAAGTTAGGCTTCAGAGAAGCAGGTCCTCTTGTGTACATAGGTGGTGGGCTGTCTATTAGAGTCTGAGTATCCCTAATCAACTGCTTATGGATAGCCAAGTTGATTGTCTCTTCACTCACGAGGGTTGGGATATTCTTGGAGCTTCTTAGGCAGCTCGATCAGAGCTGTGATCCTACCATTATACGCTTGAAGCGCTGCATCTAAAGGCTCATACACCAAGGACTGATCCTCCTGAGCTTTCCTCAGACTTGGATGCTTTTCCCTTTTGCTCATTTTGAGTTTTCTCTCCGATTTGTTTCATTTTCAACATTCCTTCTAGCTCTTTTGGGATAGAGTTTCCTCCATCAGAGCTCTTCTGCTCCTTCGACTTCTTACTCCCCTTGCTGCGTGGTTTACGTCAAGTTGATTTCTTTCTCTCTTTTCCATCTTTGGATAGAACCTTAATCTTAGAGGGTTTCTCAACAACCTCTTTGACATTCTTTTGCGCTTGGGCTCTAGTCACTACTCTTAGCGACACTAGTTCGCTCTCCTCCTCAGATGTCATGGGTGATGGAATCACTTAAACATAGTTGAGGGGCGCTTTAGCTTTTTGTGCTGTCAGATCCGCAGGCTTCAACAAGCAATCCTTTGGTAGATGGTCAATGCTACACCCTTGGCAAAACCTCTCTATAGGTGGAAACGTAGATGTTGTGCCTATGTTAGCTAAGAGGGGTCATTTCTTGTTTGGACATTCTCTCGCCCAATGTGGTCCTGTTTGTTGCGCGGGGTATAGTCTCTTTGTAGGATATGGTCCCGGATAACCTTCAGTCTTGGTTGGCTGAGATCCTATAAGCATCAAAGAGCTTGGGTCTCCATTAAAGTCATGAACTAGGCTTGGTCCGGTTGGGTTCTCAAAGTAGGGTTCGACAAGAGGATGCTCCATTTTGATGTAGTATGGTTGAGAGCTAACCATCTCCATTCCTAATTCAGGATTCTCATATTCCACATATCTAAAGGAAGCTGTGCCAGGTGGAGGAGGTTGAGCTCCTAGCACTGTCCGTGCTTGCTCTTGAGCAACTAAGGTTCTCTCATGGTTCACAACTTTGCTGCCTAGGTGCAGAGTTGTTTGCTTGTTCCCTTTGTATCCTTGCAATGTGATTGCAGTCCGAAGTCACATGTGTGTAGTTCCATTTACAAAGCTGGCACCACTTCTTTGTTGGTTGATTGCCAACCAATGGTGAGAAGGTTGGGCACTGCTCAGTTTTATGGCTACCTCCACATCCTCCACAGACGTAGGGGCCTGTAGGTACAGTATGCATGTATGATGGTTGGGGTCAGTAGGAAGGTCTGTAGTATTGCCCCATCTTTTTCAATACTATCTCGGCAATCTGATTTGGATTAACCAATGGCACACTAGAGTCAAAGCCCTTCCCAGAGCTACGTTTATCATCCGGATGACTATCTTGGTTTCCCATGCCAGTCATGTCAAAGTTGTCATCGTAATCCATGGCATCCATGCAACACTCATTGAAGATGACATGCTTCTTTGCGTACAAGTGAGCGTGAAGCGTCTTGTTTCGTAAGCCTTCCAGGAAGATAGAAATTAATCTCCCTTGGCTTGGCTTCTCATCGTTAGGGCATCAATTGATGTATTGCTTTAGCCTATTTACACAATCTCGCACAGATTCTTGATCTTTTTGCTTAAAAGCGTAAATTTGAGCTACCGCATTGTGCTTAATTCCCATTTTTGAAAACGCAGCTATAAAGTTCTTTTCCAGCCCATCGAAAGATCGCTTTACCTCAGGCTCTAAAGTCTGAAACCATGATAAAGACTTACTCTCTAGCATCAAGCCAAATCCTTCGATTTGTGTATGCGTATCTATGACTTGCTCCGCATGTATAGCTTGCTTAAAAGCTGCTATATGGTCATATGGGTCACCGGATCCGTCATACTTCTTGACAAGCTTTTGCAGCGCAGATGGTCTCACTTTTCTAGAATATTCATCGTCATGTCTCCTATATGAGTCTCGGCCTCTAAATCTAGGCTCTTCAAATGTCAGTTCACTTGGTCTATGGGGTTCTCTTGGAGGTACATATCCACTTGCTCATGGTCTTTCTTCTCCCCTAGATTCTCTAATAGCCCCGGGTCTCCTCGTAGGATCAATCGTTGGAAAGATTGGTCCTTTAGCAGTTGTTCGCATGGAAGGTGCTAGTCGAGCCACACTTGGGGTTCTAGCCCATGGTGGTGCTAGTGTTTCTCCTCGAAAGGCAGATTCATCTAGACGTGCCGTGTCTAAGGTAGACACCTCAGTGAAAAGGGGCCTTCCTTTCCATGTCATTTCCCTAACCTCTGGCCATTCAAGGGTTCTAAAGTCGTTCCCCCATCTATCATGAAAACGCTTAGTGAAACCTTCTAGATGCTCTACAGTTATTGTATGCGTGACTGGAAGCTCTAAGCTCGAGTGCTTAGTGGTTGCATAGTAGGTTTCTACCACATCCCTATACACCTCTTTAATGGGTCGTCTTGATAGATTTTAACTACTGGAATTTCTTTTACTATGTCCCATGGGTTTTCCTTGGTCTCTTTTTCTTTTCCCGTTCTTTCTCTATCCTCCCAATTCCGGTCAGAAAACAATTCTTCAAGTAAAGAAATGGGCGTACCAGGTCTGCGCGATGTTCCTGGCACATTTGGGTTCGATGGAAGCTCTTTTTTCTGCTTTGCTTGTGTGCTAGGTTGAAGTACACCCAAAGCATCCACTTGTTTAGGATTTTTGGTGACCTCGTAGCGTACTCCATTTCTACCCATGTACATATCGTCTTGGTAGTTTATACCCATGGTGTTGGTTCAAATGCAGAATGAATGTCTGCAATTTTAACAACAAAATGGCTCATTGGATCTTTGTAGATATCACCGCCATGCGCGTTTGTATACAAGAAATGGAGTCTCATGTTGTCAATCAACTCCCCATCTGGGATTTCAAATGGATTAGCAGAATCTGCCATACCAATGGGTGTGGACAGTCTATTCATGCCAAACGACTCGTTTATATCCATTGAAATATCACTCTCGGTTCTTGAGAGGCTCTCTGCTTGAGACTCCGAAGATGTCTCGAGAATGCTCTCCAAGTTGCCACCCAACAACCGATTGAGTGCCGCTCCCTTGAGTGGTTACCCTAGATGGTGCACTAGTGTTACGTCCCCCTAGTATTGTTCCCAAGCGTAGGTTCATATGCTATTTTTAGCACGTTGTAGTGTCCAATTTTTGATTTTTTTTTTCTTTTTTCTTTTTTTCTTTTTTTATAAATATATATATATATATGTATTTTTTTTATTTTTTATTTTTTTAAAAACCCTACCTAACCACTAAATGCAACTAACATGAATATGTGTGTAAATGTATATTTTATTTTATTTTTATTTTTTAATAATTACACAAAATAAGAATTATGCTAAAAATACTAATTATGCAGATTACACTAATTATGCAAAAAATTATAGAAATTTAAAAAAATGCAGAATATGCAAAAAATGTGGACTCAAAATAAAACACATAATTTATAGATTTTTTTAACTTATTATTATTATTATTTATATTTTTTAAAAAAATGCAAAAAACCATGAAAATTGGTATGCAGATTTTTAAAAATAATAATAATAATAATAAATAATAAATACTAACCTTATCCTTATCCTCGAATCGTGGAGCCCCTTCGCCTCCACACGTCTCCTTCGCCTTCGCTGACGCCTTCGTCGCGCCTGCTGCCGGCTTCTCTTTTGGTCACCTTCGCTCTCCTGCATTCAGCCGCCAGGTGCCCACTCCTCTGCAGCCTTTTTCTCTGCTTTCACCTTCGCTTCCACACCTCACCACCGCCAGCCACCTCTCCGTCGCCTTCAGTCAACTTCACCGCCTTCAACGGACCAGGCGCCTCCACAGCTGCCTCTGCAGCCTTCACCTGCAAAACTGAAACTCAGCCTCCGCCACCCAACGCTAAGCTCAGCGGCCAGGCACCCTCCTTCGCTGACGCCTTCGCTTTCTTCAGCCACCTCTTCGCCTTCTATGCCTGTTTTTCAACCCTTGGAGCTCTTTTTGTTACCAACGTTGGTGACACCTAGCTACTGTGCAGCAGGCCGTGTGCCTCTGGATTCGGTGCTTGGATGTGTGTGCAAGCCTAAGGGCGTGGGTTGTTGACTGTGGGAGCTGGCTAGGAAGCCGAGGATTGTGGTGTATGTGTGTGTTGATGCTGGGGTGTGCAGGTGAAAGAGTGCAGGTATAAGAGCAATCGGTTGAGCCTGTGTGGGTATGCAAGGGTTGTTTCAACTATGTATAGCTAGGCCTGCCTATACACGACCCTTGAATGCATATCAGGTGCCAGATCTCAAGTAAAGAAACTAAGATTTTGAGACTCTAATCATGCCTTATTTGAGCTCTGCAGCGTTTAGTTTTCTAAACCACTTGTTCACCCATAGTAGGCGTTAGGGATTTGAAGAAATTCAGGCTACGATGTGCTAGTAAAGAATCTGCTTGTGGCAAATCTGATTGAGACGATGGTGGGTTTGACACTCGTGCTAACCCTAAACCTAAAAACAAAAAGAATTAGTGGTAGTAATGCAAGCTTCTCAATCGGTTTTGAGTCTTCTCCCCCCGGCAGCAGCGTCAATGGAGAGACGGAAGACTCTCTACACTTGTAGCATGAGTAGCATGATCCGTGTGTAGCTCAATCTAATGGGATTTGCATCCCTTTTGGAGCTAGGGATTCAACCCGTACACCGGTGCATGGAAGCTTATCCACGAATGGAGAGAATGCTATGAACACCACTACCTTGACATAGACTTTACACACACAAGCTCAATCTTGCCATAGCTCATTCACTCATCATCCCATTCATTCATGCATCCAATCCAAGAAGAAAGCTAAGCTAATGCATACACAAGCTCAAAGCATACTTCATTCTCAAGCACTTACTTCCCTAGCATGTACACAAACCTTGAAGCTTAATGGAACTTGAAATAAACATACATTCTCATTCACTACTCAAGCAATGCCTTGCCCATGGATAAGCTACAAGCTATGGAGAAGCTTAAGCTTGAATCCACTACCACACAAAGCCTAATAGAGAATCCACAAGCATCAACAAAGAAGCATGCACACTAGAGAATAGAAATGAGAAGAGAGAGAAACATCATCTCATTGAATGGAATTAGAAGAGCATTGCTCATACAATAGTGTAGATGGGGAGAGAGAAGAGCTTGCACCTCTATGAACAAGAGGGAGAGCTAGTCTCAAGAGAGCTCAAGCATGAGTTTAGCCCAATGTGTCTGTGAGCTCTCAAATGAGCCACTATTTATACTAAAACTCCTAAAACTCCCAAAACTTCCCATGTGGGATTATTCTCAAGCCCACTCCCACACTCACCTACAACTTGGAACTCTCTACAAGAGCCCTAAATAAGAATGTCAAGTCTCTTGTTTTCCTGCTTCCATCTTTGTGTTGCATCCTTGCATTGATCACCACTCGTCACGCCAACAGGCCCACTAAGTGGGGTTTGGGTACCCATATTGCCATATTGCCTTGGTAGTATCCTTGTGCTCGTAGTAAGTCTTTTCCGACCCATTGCTTATGAATGCCTTGTGGGATGTTGGTATGTCTAGAGTACTGCCAACCTGCTTGTTGTAAAGTCCAAGTCTGATTTTTGGTTCCTTTGTGAATCTTTCTTATTGTCTCCGTATTATCCCTTAAGTAAGCAAGCTTATTTCTTACCTTTTTAAGAAAGCAAGCTTATTTCTTACCTTTCAAGAAAACATTGACTTCTCAACAAGCCACGATTATGTTTATCAAACAAATCTTTATGTTTCACAAGTTTCCAAAAGTCATTGTTTTTGTTGATAGAGACTCTAGATTCTGTAGTAATTTCATTTAACTATCGGAGAACCTTTCGAAATTGTGTATGGAAAAGCTTTTCCTATTCTGGCTACTAGACTTTCCCACAAAATCAAAGCTACTGATCAATTCACTATTGATTTCAGTAGAATTTTGAATGATGTAAGGCATTCTATTGCACATGCTCAAGAGCAATATGTTAAGAAAGCAAACTTCAAACCGCGACTAGAAAAGTAGACTAGATAGTCTAATTTGAACTCACCGGGCTGGGCTCATACGCATCCAATAGCAAAGTTTGATGCATCAATATGCACATGAAATATGAGGTCCCACTTGGGGAGTCATAGAATTGGCACGCTAGCCAATGCCTACTTCAGCAGTCGATCATATGCTTCTTGGCATTCCTCAGTCCATTCAAAGATAATGAGTAGCTTGTACAATGGCCTAGCGATTTTAGCATAGAAAATTATGAAGCGACGGTAATACCCCATGTGGCCCATAAATCTTTTCACACCTTTGTAATTAGTGGTGGTAGCTCTAATATCAACTTGACCTTGCTATCATCCGTGGATATACCGTTCTTTAAGACAATGTGTCCCAATATCACACCTTTGTAATTAGTGGTGGTAGCTCTAATATCAACTTGACCTTGCTATCATCCGTGGATATACCGTTCTTTAAGACAATGTGTCCCAATATCACACCATGTTTGATCCAAAATTGGCACTTTAAAGGATTCAAGGGGATATACGATATAATCAACATTGCTCAAATACTTTCCTTAAGCAAGCCAAATGGTCTACCCATCGAGAGTACATAGATCATCAATGAATACCTCCAACCACTTCTGCAAGTAGTCTTTGAAGGTTGTGCACATCAATCATTGGAATGTTGCTGGGGCATTGGTGAGACCGAAGGGCATAACCTTGTATGCAAATGTCCCCCACATTGTATTGAAAGTTGTCTTATGCTGGTCTTCTGGTACTATGGACACCTGATTGTAGCCGGAGAATCCATCCAAGAAGCTGTAAGCTTCTTCACCAGCCACTCTCTCCAAAACATGTTCCGTATAGGGTAATGGATAATGGTCTTTCCTAGTAGCTGCATTGACCTTTTTAAGATCGATACATACCCTAATTTTTCCATTCTTTTTTGGCACTATCACGATTGGTGACAACCAATCCGTATGTTCTATCTCATAGATGAAATCCAGCAAAGCTTGTCTATTTCCTCCTTTACAATTGCCGCATACTTAGGATTCATCTGGTATGGTTTTTGTGCGTGGTTGGTCTTCATCCTTTCATGATTGGAATTGTATGTTGTACTACCTCAGGTGGTACATCCTTCATCTTCTTGTAATTCCAAGTGAAACAGTCCTTAAATTCCTTTTAAGGAGGGCAATGAGCTCATCTTCTTCAGCTGAAGTCAAGTCCTTAGCAACAATGAATACGGGTCTGGCTTCCTCTATTGGATCCGCAATATCAACTTCCTTGACCTTCGCCAGGTCATTGTATGATGTGGATAGCCCATCCTCCTTAACCCATCCACTTTCCGTTCATTCAACAGTGTAGGTTTTGAAGTGGTTGGGTACTGAGAGCAAGTCTGGTTTATCCTCATTTTCACTTTTTATTTTAGCCATGATTTTCCTAGCCTCACCTCTCCGACTTCTACCAAAGCTTTGTTCCGTTTTCAATGCCCAGCTTTCACATAAGCTTAGGTGTTTCTGGCTTTTGAAGGGTGGCTCTCTCCTTGCGTTTTCCCTCCAATAATATCTTACTCAATTCCTCACGCCAATCCTTGGAAAACTCATTGTGTACATTAGTGGCCTCAAGGTATCTCAGCCCCACTGGGCATTCGTGGGTTTTCTTCGTAATAGAAAATTTTATCGGGAAATATATCATTTTTGTTTTCGCCATCTTCTGAGGCATTGAGCATTTGTACGGCCTTGTGTTATGGTCCCTTCTATGCTAGAGGACTCCTCTTCTGATGCTTCATCATCAATGATTTGCCAATTAACCATACAGACAGAGGTTGTCAATTAACCATATAGACAGAGGTTGTAGGGACAGTTCTGGATTCCACATACTGGTTCCCCCTGGGTTGCATCACATCTCTCTTCTTCCTTGGAATTTTCCACTGTGGGCTGGCATATTTGTGTACAGATGTGGTCCGTTCCGTTGTGACCGAATCATTACCAAACAATTGCCCTTCCATGGACTGTGCTTTCCATGTTCTCAGATCTATCTTTAAAATTTACGAATCCCTACGCACATACACATGTGCCCAATCATACACCAATTTGGATTCCCTCATGAAGGGTCTCTCCAATATGATGTCATATGAGTCAGGTTGGTGCAGGAAGTCCATTATCACAAATTTATGATGGTAGCAAAACGTAAAGAGTTTGAGTTTCACATTCTCCACAAGTCCACCAATGGACCAGCCATTTTAACGATTAGATCTGCCTTTTTTAGATCGGGTTTTCCCTAGTTCTCCCAAGCAACATTTTGTGATGATGCTAACCCCCGCTCCACCATCCAGGATAGCCAGTGCCTAGTACCCGCATGATGAATCAAGATTGTATCATTTGTGTCGTTGCTTTTGTAATAACGTCCCAATTGATTAACTGACGACTCGGGTTTTCCTTGTATGTCTTAGGGTTCTTTCTACCAGAGGTGGTAGAACCTCCTCTATAGTATCGAAGCTGCCGCCTTCTACCCATTCCTTTATGTCTATCCATAGGGTTGGTGAATTACGTAAACAGTTACGCTAATGGAATTTGTACAGGCGTGGATAGTATAGCCGGCGAGACTTCCTATGTCTCTGGGTTCTCTGGTGGTGATTGAGGGTTCCCCCCAGGTGTGTGTCTCGTATTCATTTGTAGGGAAGGAATAGATGGACTCACCCAGTGCATGTTCCTCAAACATTCTAGACATTGTGTTTGCTTGAGATCCCTCTTCTATTTCTTCTAGAATTAGAGTAGGTACATCCAATTCCCTTTTCCGTGTTGGCTCGTTTCATGGATACATTATATCCCTGATCCGGTTAGCCCTTAGCTTGGATTTATAAAGCCGTTGGCATTCTTCTACTAAGGCCCTAGCATCTTAAATGAGCTTTCTTATTTCCTCATCAGCATTGGGGTACTCACCAACTCCTTTAGGAGTTGATGGTTTCTCACTTTGCTCCTCTAGGTTTGGCCCTTTATGGTTGATCCTTTGATCCCCCTCTTCTCTTGATTGGGTGGATCCAGTGTTGATCATATCTTCTTCGGATCCATCTTGGATTGTGAACCTTGTGTCACCCTGTTATATGTACATTATGTGTGCTATGTTATATACACATTATGTGTGCATATACTAGGAGGCTAACCCACATTAGGCTTGTGAGCATGGGAGCATGGGAACAAGCTCTAGTGGAGCATGGGTTAGGACTAACCTTAAGGTTTAAGGTTAGGGTCAGGCATCCAAGGGTCACACATGAGGAATGGAAAGTCAAGAGTCACTTGAGGGCCCTCCTATATAATAGGGGCATGGGGCACACTCAAGGGAGCTTGGGGGCTTGGAGGTTTGGGCTCCATGAGGCCAAGGCTATGCTATGGTCTCTTGTGTAGAGGTCCATATCTACTCACCTACCATTTCACACTATAGCTACATGCTATTGGTTTGTATTATACCTCTTGATGGTATGGGACATCAAGGTAGAGGTATGATGTATTTCATTCTTTATTCATGTGTGC
Source organism: Cibotium barometz (assembly GCF_041138505.1). Taxonomy (NCBI): domain Eukaryota; kingdom Viridiplantae; phylum Streptophyta; class Polypodiopsida; order Cyatheales; family Cibotiaceae; genus Cibotium; species Cibotium barometz. The sequence goes on from NC_141075.1 coordinate 49,878,325, forward strand.
ATCCCTTGGGCTCGGGGGTGGTTGGGTGGTTGAGTTTATGCCTGTTCTATGCATGTTTTATGCATAACAATTATCTAGAGGGATCTTAGGGTTTTAACACACCCTTACCCACTTTTTTCACTTTTCTCCTGCAATCAGTTCTAGAAATAGTCGCATTTGCTCGGTTCTTCCCCTTGTCTCCTAATTGGGCTTGGGCTTGTGTCACAACATTGAGTGGTGTGATATTTCCAGACTGCACACTAATGGTTTGGATGGTGGCCTAATTAGCAATGGAAGTCAAACCGCTTGTGCGATATGGACAATCCTTGATCAGATGATCAATACCACATTTAGTACAAGTGAGTATTGGCATGTCAATGGTGGGCATAGCAGCCACTTGTTGGGGTTGGTGCATATGAACCATATTCTTGTTTTTGGCACTCAACTATTTGATGCGGCCCTCCATAGCCAAAACATTGTAGCAATCCTCTCCTTATGTTCGAGTTCATATCCTTGCCCTTCCATTGTACCGTGGTTTGAAACATAGATACTGGCATGTTATTCTATAGGACATAGAATTCTGGTGTGACCTCCATAGCTTCTTCATAGAACTCTCCGCTAGGTTCCACTTCACACACCATATCAATATCTTCTGATGGCTCTTCAATCAATACTCTGGTGGTTGTGGTGGTAGAGGTGAAGTATCATATACCCGAAACATCCCCCTAGGTAAATAGGAAGATTTGGGTTGTCCTATAGCTACAGTGATTTGTCCATGTGGCGATGGTAGAGCCAATGGAGCTCAAGGTGTTGTGCCATAGTTTGGAACCTTGGATATCTGCACATTGAAGTGTCATGATTCTCTAATTTTTTATAGTGTGCACAATAGAGTAATATCCTTGCTCTTAATTATGGACATTCAGTGGTAGTTTGATTCAATCTGCACATAGAGCACCACACCAATTCCCTGCAGGGGTAAATATGGTTATGCCCATGCCCCAGATGTTTCTCTTCCCTCCTTTACCTTCAATTTCTCTAGTATCACATTACTGAGCTCGTCCACAATCATGTTTCTGACTTTCTTGCTCCGAGTTCCAATTTCTTGGTGACTCGAGACAAGATAAGTCGTTGCTACACCGAAGATATTCTGACATCTTCTAGTTGCATCAATTCCAACATATTATCTTCACATTCAATTGCCAGTTTGCAACATGCATCAAGAGTGGCTGGTCGGTGGGCTAGTACCAGACAATCATGCATCTTGTGGTCTCTAACCCCTCTTTGAAAGCAAGGCAATAACTGATCGTCGTCGTCAGTTAACCTCTCCCATAGTTTGCACCTTGAATTTAAGTTCTTAAGTAGAGACACATAGTCTCTCAATCATCGACTCCATTTCCTTTTGTTTAATATTGTGCAGCTATGCCATAGGGCTCCATCTGCCACTTATGTAGCAAAGCTGGGCACAAACACATTCATGAGTCATGTGAAGTTAACCTTATCCTCAGGTTTGAGAGTTTGGAACCACGGATGCACTTTCCCTTCTAGGGTCAGTGAGAAAGCATGAATCATTGTCACATCACTAACAGGTCCGCATGTTTCACATGTGGATTCAAACATCTCTACATGTTGGATAGGATCTCCGTCCTTAGAGAATTTTGGATGAGTTTGGAAATGATATGTGGCTTCATCTGGGAGGGTCGAGATTCTAGAGGATTGCCTAGTTCCTTGACCATTCCTCAGCCCATCTCTGCCGCCATATTCAATAGATCTGTCCTTGTGGCTGCATTAAGGTCAATGGTTGGATCCACCCTTGGTCTTTGAGGAATTGTTCTCCCCCTTTCCTAGACCTCGTCCTCTTCCTATGTTGGCTCTTCTAGGTATCTCCGATCCATGGGATGGTACTGCCACTATACCTTGGAGTGGCTCATCATTAGTTGCCTCTGTACGCCTTTGCAAAATTAAAAGTTCCATGTCTTGTAGGAATTTGGATGATTAATCATCTACTCAATATATTTTTTGATGTACAGACGGTCCTCCACTTCACCCGCCACCACTGTTGCTAGATTATCCTCTTCTTCTAGGGTTACAAACCCTTCCTCAGCTCTGGGCTCCTCATTTATGTGTTTTGAGTTTGGAATTTCTCCCTCACTTCTTCCCATGGCTAATTTCGGCTCCTTATCCCATGATTGGAGTAGGTTTAAACTTCCCATCTTCTTTTGTTCAGCTGTCGCCCTTCGAGTATCGAGCTCTTGTTTCCTTAAGCTTAACTCTCATAGGCTATCGTTCCACCTCCCTCCTTCTGAGATCTAACTCTACTTCCTCTGAAGTGGGGAAAAATACTTGACCCATCTTGGTCGCACTTTTCATGTCCCGTCTCATTCAGGGGGGTGCCGGTGTTCGTCGTCTCGACAGCCTTGAATTTGACATTTGGATGGACACTTCTTGTCTTGGACCGAGCTGGTTGACGGACCCATACCCGCAGATTACGCTTCTTCGTTCATGAGACTGGTTTGGAGACCAAAAACTCATCGGGCGATATCAATGATACCACTGGATTTGGTTGGGAGAGGGTGGTTTCTCCTCTTCCCCAAACCTAGAGTACCTCAGCCCTTTTTACATGGACTCTTCACTACTAGTTTAACGGTGGTCAGGTTCCTTTAAGACACTCAGGTGAGTGCTTACTAAGTGACCTGAACCCACACTTTTTTTATAGGAAGATCCTGGGTGATTCGATGCACTATCGCCAGGTGTAAGATCGTCTCTGATGATCTTTCCAAATCTTAAGTGCATGTATGTATGATTTGATAAGCTAATTTGATGACCCAATTTAGTTTTGATTAGATTCTATCGATTTATTTAAGAGGCTGTGAGATTGCAGAGAATAGTTCACAGGCATGAAGTGTCAGAAAACAGTTCATGTCATGAACGTTTTTCTGCACTTTCATGTGTTCAAAAAAAATTTCTCTTGGGGTCAGAATTCCTCGTCCTTGTTATAGACGTCACTCCTTTTCTAGACCTTCATAGCCTTAACCTGACTATACCAAACTCGTGCGTTGGATTGGACTAAACCATGAGTTTGTAGGAAAAAGTTCACATCGTGAACAAAAAATGGTTCACGCTATAAAGGTCTTCTAAAATGGTTCATGTCATGAACAAAAAATGGTTCACGCCATGAACTAATTTCTGCACCTTTCACGATTCTTGATTTTGTCAGACCTCATGGCGTCAAAGGTGTCAGGATAAGGTTACCTATTTTTGGCAAGGTAATCCCATGATTTGTGGTGTTAAGCGTGCGGTGCTGATGTCATGAGTGGTTCACGACGTGAAGTTGCAAAAAACGATTCACGGCGTAAATGTTTTCCTACAGTTTCACGTGGGAACTTCCCGCATCGACTAGTGTGATTCTGGGTGCAAAATACTTATCCAATAGTTCCCAAAATGATTGTGCCACATCTAAGGAGTGAAATACAAGCTCAAGGCACAGTCAATGGCTCCTTTGTTTTTCCTAAATTTTTGGAAAAGAAGAAAAACAACACACCAACCTGCTCATTCATGTTAATGCAAATATCAAATTTAACTAGAAAAAACAGTAAATCTCTATTCTAAGACCACTCCACCACATATATACACAACAAATAGAACCAATTTCACACGATTCTTTACTTCCACACAACTTTTATCCATTCATTTTCTACACAATGCAATACCAGAATGCAAGGGCAATCGTGAATCTTATGCAATGGGTGCTGAAACTCCAAGAGGAAGGAAGAAACAAAGGTGTTTCCCCAGTAGTGGTGCCAAAAATGTTATGGGCTACCACACCTCCAAGAGGGAACTCAATGCATTCACCTAAAGGATGAGCAATAGATTACAACCGTTGTAGGGCACTTACCAATGCTTTGAACTTGAGTCCCTTGAGGCCTCCAAGCTCACTTGTTAAGCTCCAAACCTCCAAGCTCCACCTCCACGCTGTCACCGTAGATTTGCTCACACCATCGCATCATAAGGCAATCACTCTCTCTCACTCTCCCACACAAGCATGAATCATACAAGCATAGAAGAGGTACAATGCTAGAATGCTCTCTCTCTCAATCTCTCTCAAGACACAAAGAAGAGCTCTCTATAGCATAAAGGGGGATTGTGTCTTTTCATTTATGAGAAAATGCCTTATATACATTTGGCCCTTATTCATACTTGGGCGCCCAAAACTTACTTATCTAGGCCTACAAGTACACACTCACATAATCAAGCATAGAAGAGGTACAATGCTAGAATGCTCTCTCTCTCAATCTCTCTCAAGACACAAAGAAGATCTCTCTATAGCATAAAGGGGGATTGTGTCTTTTCATTTATGAGAAAATGCCTTATATACATTTGGCCCTTATTCACACTTGGGTGCCCAAAACTTACTTATCTAGGCCTACAAGTACACACTCACAATCAAGAAGGGAATGAAGAGAAGATAGACAGCATCACCTACAAGTACACACTCACAATCAAGCAAGCAAGCATGCATCAACACAAAAGCTCACCATCATAACCACACAAGAGAGCAAGAGGGAAGAAGAAGAATACTCAAACATGATAATGGGATTGTATCCTTTTCATATTTCTTTAAGTCATTTATATACAAGAGCTCCTTTTTTACAATGGCCACCTATTAACAATTGGGGGCCCAAAACTGGTTCTCTAGCTCTATGTACACCTAGGCTTTCTAGTACATGGCTGGCATTACATATGTCGTAAAGCTCGGTCATCGCATATCTTTTTACATGAAGCGCTTAGCACGGTTTTACATAAAAATGAGTTACATGAAGGGCAACCACGCTTTGATAAAAAAATAGTAGGAGTAATGTTAACCATTGTGGTTAACATACCCCCTCCCTAATTTGGCCTCGTGCTCGGGACAGGAAATGAAGCTTAGTGGTGGTAGTACAGGGAGCAGGTGTGGATAAAATTGTACCACGATTTAGGGTATTGGGGGGAGTGGTGGGAACCTTTGTTGCTTGTTGAGAACACTGTCTCCATCATGTCTTCAAAAGTTTGGAGTCACTAGGCTAGCATGAGGCTAGCATCTAGTGTATGCGCTCGTAATACATAAAGAGTTGATGTCAAATGCGAGGCCTTGGGCTCCTTCATCATAGTGGTGCCATGTAGGGAATTCTACCAAGAGGGTAATGATTAGGTTAAAGAAGCAGATGGTGGCAATGATTGTTGGGTTGAAGGTGCTCATTAGAGCAATCATGCTTTCTTTGGTGTATGTACTACTGGAAGTAGGGGGGTTGAACCATGGGAAGTTGAACTGAATCTTCAGGTTTTCTGCCTTTGTTGTTGGTGAAATAGGTCAAGGTTAATGTGGATGTGGTGTGGGGCTTTGCAGTACTCAGCCCATATGTGAGGCTTCAGAAGGAAGAGGTTCCACCAGATAGCCTATTCACCCGTAATATCAAAGGTGATGTGTTGGGCATCTAGGTTGGTCTGAATGTATCCCTATTGCTTGTGCAGGTGGTGTCTTTGCATTGATGTAAAGTCTGAGGACATAGATGTCCCCATTCAATCAGTAACCTTGGTAAAATGTGCTTGTTAGAGTCAGCGAGACTAAGAAGTATTTAGATTGGTTATTCAAACTCTGTAAAATCCAGAGGGTCGTGGCTAATTGAGGAGATTGAGTGGGGGATCCACCTCATCTCGTGATCCTATAGGGGCTTGGGGGAATTTATCCTTCCTCTAAGGGAATAGGGATTGGGGAGGGTTGGGGCTCCTGGTAGGGAGGGGTCTTTAATGTAGAGGGTGTGGTGCCAAGCAAGGCATCAAGGAGGGTGGGTGGGCACACTGACAAAGAGGGTTTGTCATGGGGGAGTAGTGGCAGACCCAATCCAATATAAATAGAGGAAGGAAGGTGGCGAGCGCGTAGCGTTAGAGAATGGGGTGGCAAGGGTAGGTGTGGGGGGTGGCATGTGGTGAAGGCTCGTCGGGGGGGTCACTCATATAAATATGTAAGTATCACGTGGGTTCAACAAAAGGACATTTTAAATATTTAAAACTTACAGAAATATATTTACAGAGGGGAGTTATTTATTGTATTTTTAAAAAAAATTACAGATTTGAATAGGAAAGGATACATTATATTCACTAGAAAATTCACAGATAAGGGACTTTTTAAATAGGCCTTGAACGCACGTGATATAGAGGATTTACATATAGTGACCCCCCCGAGGGTGAAGGGAAGAGAGGAAGGGTGGTCCAAGATGAGGCAGGGAGTGGAAAGCTTCTGGTCAGAGGTGAGTTTGTGGCATGTAGGGTGGGGGTGTTCAGTTGTTGTTGGTGGGGTGCCATGTGGTGAGGGATTTTGTGAGGGTTGAGAAGTGGAGCCACTGTGGTCGTTGTAGAGAGACGTAATCACGGTGTTGTGTGTATGTGTGGGAAAGCACCCTAGAGGTGCAAGATATTGTGGAAAGATAAGAATGCCACATGTAATATTGAATGGTGGATGAGTGTTAACCAAAAGAGTGGAAAAAGATCTGCCACATTGATAATGATGTGTAAAGTGGGATAAGGCTAGAAGGCCTATATCATTGTATGGTTCATTTGTGATAGGCAATAGAATTGACTGTTGATTGTGCAATCTCTCTCTCTCTCTCTCTAGTTATGGAGTTCTTAGTGTGGTTTAATCCACCTTAATTATGTTTCTTAATCTATGTCTATCACCATGATCAATCCCATTTTAGGATTGTTTAACATGGTATCAGAGCTTGGGTGGGCTCTTGGTCATTGTGAATATTTATGTATAGATTTCTTGGTTATGTGTTCATTTTATTAAGCATTATTTTTAGTTTATTATGAAAAACATTAGCACACTCATTTTCATTAGTATTGCATTTGGAGAGAGATTATGCTCATGGAGATTTGGAGATTATGGTGTTGCCCAAGAGAGTTGCAAATGGGAGTTTTGCAACATGGAAAGCCTACTCATCATCATGGAAGTGCTGAAAATGGAGATTTCAGCAAAGATAAAGTCTTGGAAGCTGTCTCGTCTCAAGGAAGGTGCAAATTGCAATTGCAACATTGAAGGTTGGTTTGTGTATTATATTGCCTCAATATTTTGGTGTTTGAGCATGGAAGAATGCTCTATGAAAGGGTTGCTATGTGATGGGATCATGAATCCTATGGTTCTTTGCATTGGGCAAAGACATTGAAGGTACACACATACTTGTTCAAGTGGTGGTGGATAGGTGGTTATGGCCTAATTTGCATTCCATGTTGGAGCTTGTCAAGAAAATGGCATGGCTCGTAGTTTGTTCAATGAAGGAGAACAAAGAAGGGGATGGAAACCTTGGCAGTTTTCACATGTTTTGCACCTTGGTTTCATGGTAATGAAACCTCAAGAAACACCCTTGAAGGTTCAACATGCAAAGAGGAGAGCATGTAAGGTTATGGAGCTCTTTTGGGAGCTCAAGGTAGTCATGTAATGGCTATGTTAAACCTTAAGGTGGAGGTTTCCTGAGGCAAGAGATTGCAGCTGGGATGAGTTGCAAAGGATCTTCTATCAACTAGGCAAAGAAGGATGCATTTGATGGTGAGAACAAAGAAAAGAAAGCACGATTAGAGGCATTAGTGCTAAGAAAACTGAAAAGACTAAGCTAGAAGAAAAGCTATGGAAATTGCAAGAAATGTTAGCAGGACAAAAAGGATGCTTTGACTTTAAAAGAGAATCTAGAATTCAAGGTTCATGAGGCCACGATGAAAGAGCTGGATATGATGAAGAAGTTGGGTGAGGCAGTGAGGGAAGCCACAATTTTGAAAGATGAAAAGCTGAACTACTCACAAAAAATGATGGAGTTGTAGGCAAAATGTGCCAGTGTAGAGCTGGAGAAAGAGAAGAAGTCTGAGATGCGAGACAAGCGGCTAACAATTGCAGATTTTCATAGTCGAAGCAAAAGGTAACTGGGTCTTCCTTCATTGTCCCCAGCTCATCTTCAGTGGTGGCCACGCTCTTTGCCTCGGAGTCATCTTCCTTTGCTATGTCTTTCCCCACAGGCCTCAAGGCCAATGACTTTGTCGTCAAGCCGCCAGAGGCCTCTCTAAGCTCAAAAACCATCTCCAATGGGAGCCGAGTGAGCTACTTGTTGAGATTCAAGCTCGATGTCAGCTTGTGCCAGTTGCACCATGTGCTGGCATGTTAGGTAGTAACATGTGTGAGACATAAATGACCGCGTCTAGCTAGTCATAGTGTGTGGACAGTAGCTAGGGTTAGCTGTGTGTGGACACAGCACATGTGTGTTGTAGCTTATGGATTATGGCTTTATGCATTGTGTGAGAAGGGACATGGCTTCCCTCTATGGTTAGGGTTTGATTAATACATTAGGGTTTGCTCCTGTGTGTGTGTGTCTCCTCTCCCTCTACATGTTTTTCATCATGGTATCAGAGAGAGCATACAAAGTTTTGCATTACTTTTCTATATGTATCTCAGATGCTATACTCATACATATACATGATGCTAGGAATCCAAAGGATGCATGGGATACATTGGTAAACTTGTTTGATACAGATACTAGTGCTCGTAAGTCTCAGTTGAAACAATAGATTCATAATGTGAAGCAAAAAGGAAGGAGTATTAGAATCATTGCTATTGATGGCCTTGAAAGCATTTGAGCTCATTTGAAGTCTAAGGCACCAGATCTGGACTCCCCGCATACTCCGTTTTCTGCACACAAAAGAGTGGATTAATTTGCTAATCAGTGATTAATCAATGCTAATCACTGTATTTTGGTACAATTGAGGGTTCAAATTAACCCATTAGGTATCTGATACAGATCCCTATAATTTCAGATTGCAATTCGGAGTTGGTTTGATACTCCAACCATCCCGTACAAATTGGTTACCCTTGATTTAATGTAATTTTTGGTAAAATTGTGCTGATAAAATTGTGATAATCATCATTTTGCATTTAACCCTTGGTTAATGCCTGTAAATCTCACTCAAAATCAAGATTATTCATAGCCAGAGTTGCATTTGGGAATGTGCATAAGAATGAATGCTATATGCATTATGTATTGGGCACATTACATCAGTGTAGAAATGGGATCAGACACTGCCCTTGTCCTCCAGAATAAGGCAAGAGGTAAGACCTCCCGCATAGATTTGGGTTTGCATTGCATAATGACACAAGATAAACATCAAAAGCCCAAAAGAACTGTCAGCAAAACATTTAAACACGTTGCTCACATGGAGCAAGAAGACCTGACGGACAAGCTCATGGCCCTAGCCATGAAAGAAGAAGAATATCTCTTTCCAAGAAGAAGATCCACACCAAGAAGATCTAAAGAAAGATATGGACATGAGAAGAGAAGCTGCCCCAAGAAGACTGAAAGAAGAGACGGACGCGTGGAGAGAAGCTGCCACGATAAGAAGACTGAAGACAAGAGAAGATGTGAGGCTCCAAAGAGTGAGGAGCCATGTGAAAATCTCTGAGAGAGAAAGAGAGAGACCCCACAACCCAATGTAACCTGCCCCAACAAAGTAAAACCACCTCTGAGCCACCGATGATGTAGGCCACGTGGTAGATGTATGTGTGAGCACTTTAGTCAAGGTCGCGGGCAACTATAGTAAGCCTTGGACACATAGAGAGAGAGTGTGTCAAGGACTATGAGTTTAGGGACCCGAGGCACTGGTCGTCGCAGGCTATCAAGTAACAGAAACTTAGTGTATAAGGTCCAGGTGTGCTAAGACAACTTGAGGGGAGGTGTGCTAGACACCAGTCGTCGCGCAGACTATCAAGTAAGGAGGGAAACTTGGTATAGGGTCTAGGTGTTCTAGGAGTATTCACTTGAGGGGAGGTGTTGAAATATACAAGTGAATAGGGTGTGTGCGGGAACAAGCCCTTGGTTAGAGGCTGTAAAAGAGGATGTGTAAATGTGAAAGAACCTGTGAAAAGGTGAGAAAAATCTACTGGGAAGAATAAAGAGTAGAACGAGAAGATTTAGGAAGTGTGGAGATATTCTGGGATATATTCTAGGAAAATTGAAGAGGTGGAGAGAATCAAGCAAAAAATCAGTGGGATTAGATGCTTGGATGTAAACTCTATAAATTGAGGCATTGTCCTAATGAGAATTTGCTGGTTTTTTATTATCCATGCCTACATTAAGCCTAATCACTTTGTTAATGATGTTGATTCTAGTATTTGATCCACCATAGCTCATCACATTGCTCTAATTTCAACAATGGATATGAATGAATGTGATGTGATGGATGTAAATGAATGTGATGGACGTGAATAGATGTGATGTCATGTGAATCAGGATGTGAATGAATAAGATATGATGTCATGTGAATCGGGATGTGAGTGAATGAGATGTAATGTAAATTGGGATAGATGTGTTATGTGATGTGAATGAATATGATGTGATGAGATGTGGATATAGGTAGATGCGAGTGGATGAGATGTGATGTACAGATCTGATGCAGATAAATGAGGAAAGATGTGATGAGATGGAAAATGATGTGATGAGAATGGGAATACATATGAAATAAATGAGCATTGAGGATTGATGTGGAACAATGTGGAAAGACGAGAGTTCGTTATAGAAACTGTATTTATGACCTGTTTTTAAATGACTATTTTATGTCAAAAATGTTGGGGAAGCATTTTGACCGTCTTGTGAATGAGGTCGTGGAGACCTATCTGATAAAGTAGCAACAGCTGACGGAGAGTCAACGGAGGATGTCTCGCGTAGCAAGGTCGCGGTCGAGGTCTTGACCAGTCGCGGCCGAGGTCTTGACCAGCCTCGGTTCGATTTAAATGGTGAGCTTCTACGGTGGATGAGGGACCAAGGAAGTGGTCTATGAGTGAAGCGCTAGGTGACCTGTGATGAAGGATCCTAGAGGGTGCTGACCATACGGTGCTCGGCGCTGGGTCGCCAAAGATACCCACTTGTGCGTTGTGGAAGATATTAGAACAAGGAGTAAGAGTTATTTTTTGAATTCGGGCATGGATCTAGTTGATTGACCTTGCTGGTCCTCAACGAATGAGTCCATGGCTCTTTTATATGGATCTGTTGGTTGATCTTACTGATCTTTGATGGAGATTCCATTTTGATTTTTATAAGTGAATATATTGCCGGGTACTATGAGCTAGGAACTATTGAAAAGGCTCCTGAGTGGATAGGTGGTGAGCGTTCTGGTTGCCAATGATGCCATAAGTACATCGATGAAGGAAAAATTGGGAAGTAGGATTCAACCGGATATTTTGGAAGATTATAATCAATGATACTATAGTTTTATTAAATTATTATTTTAAAGACAGCTGAATCTGTGAAAAAGGCAATTTCATATTAGGTGTGTAAGTGGTGTGACTAGTTTTAAGTTTGCATGAATATCCGGCTAGGGGGCTTGGGAACTCTTTTCCCTGGTACCCGAGATAAAACCTAACCAAATTCTTAATTGGATCCCATCACTACAATGGTTGGGCGGTTGGCTAACCCACGCGACTGGATGGGGTTACGCTGGACTGATGGATCCCTAAAATGAGACTCAATTCTGTTATGGTACGATAGATGAAGTAAATCCTAGATAAAAATTGTTCTATGGAAAAGAATCAACGGCTGTGCCTCTCAATGAGGAAAAAAGCGTTGGTCTCTATGATCCAAGTGCAACTCTTTTCCTTGATCTGACTATGATACTTACGGGTTCGGTTAGATCAGTTCAGTTAGTTAAGGCTCTTGACTACATTAGAGTAAATTTATCCTGAAGGAATCGCTCGTGCTTTTTAGGCAAGGGAATTTTTTCTAGGTTCGATTTTGGAAGAACCGATGGATTAGTCTCTTGTCCGGATATCCGTGGGCGAGGCCCCGAGTGAGAGACCTTGCTCCGTGCAAGAAGTGCTACTTCCGCTGCTAGCACCCCTGAATTTGTTGCGAGGTGAGGACAGGGATCTTTCAGGTTTACCTGATTTTGATGAGTTGGTTTCACTCTTGCTTTTGTTGAGGAAATCAAACTCAGTGACTCTTTTCATAATGCATCTACTAGCCATGATGTAGGCAGGGAGAGATTTGCATCACGAGGTCGTGGTAATGGTCGTGGATGGCAAGATAGGTCACCACAACAGAATTTTCAACCTACATATGGTGCTAGAGGTGGTCGTGGGGATATACACCTCAGAGAGGCAGAGGTAATCCTTGTGGAAGAGGACGTTGGCAAGGCCAACAAACATCTATGCAAAATGTGGAATGCCATTACTGTGGGACGTTTGGTCATATGACATGTGATTATTACCGCAAACAAAATGATTTGAGAGGGGGTAGAGCACAACATGGTGGACATTTTGCACAACATGGTGGAAATTATGCAAATGGTGGAAATTTTGCATCAAGCAGTCATGATGGTAGTGCAAATTACTTGTTTGCCACCATGAAACATGTCGTGGGATCTATGATGACAAATGGTGACAGTGATGACAAATGGTGACAGTGATGACACTTGGTATATGGACTTTGGAGCATCAAACCATATGACTTGTCATGGTGAATGGTTTAAACATATGAAGCCAATGATGTGAAAGGCTATGTGGAGATAGGTGATGATTCCCAGCATGCTATCACTCATGTTGGAAGTGTACCATTGGTGATGCACAATGGTGAAACAAAGTCTATGGCATATGTCTTGTATGTGCTTTCTATTACAAAAAGTTTGGCCTTAGTTGGTCAAATGGTTGAACAAGGTTTACAAGTTCGTTTCAACGAGCATGGTTGCTTCATTGAGGATTTCAAAAATGGATGTAGAGTCATTGCCAAAGGCAAGAAAGAAGGCAGGTTATTTAAGTTGGATGCTGGGATCCTTGAGTTGAGATCGGCCATGTTCTCTAAAAGCCGAAATGTGGTATAAGACATTGACATGTGGCATAAAAGGATTGGACATGTGAACATACAAAGGTTAAAGAACATGCAGGCAAGAGGCATTGTTGGTGGGCTACCTAGATTCAAGTATGATGGGAATATGCATGTCTGTGATGCTTTCCAGTTTGGAAAGCAAGCAAGGTTGCCATTTCCTAAAGAAGGCAACATGAGTAGCAGGCCACTTGAGATAGTTCATGGTGATGTATGGGGTCCTGCTCAAAACCCATCCATTAAAGGCAGCTTGTATTATGTGACATTCATTGATGATTTCAACAGAATGACTTGGATTTACTTTCTCAGAGAGAAAAGTGAAGTGTTGGGAAAGTTTATGGACTTCAAAGCTTTTGCAGAGAAGCAATATGGCTCTTGGATAAAATGTTTGAGGACAGATGGAGGTGGTGAATACACCTCACATGCTTTTGAGAATTTCTTGAGAAAGCATGGCATAAGAAGGCAACTAACTTGCAGGTACACACCTCAGCAAAATGGTGTTGCTGAGAGGAAAAATAGAGTCATTGTTGGTGATGCGGCTAGGGCGATGCTCAATGAAAAGAGCATGCCATACTATTATTGGGCAGAAGCATGTGCCACAGCGGTGTATATACTTGATAAGACACCCACAGTTGCTATACATGGAAGTACGCCAGAGATGGGTCTTACAGGTTTTAGGCCAGACATTGGACACCTCAAAGTGTTTGGTAGAATAGCTTATGTGCATGTGCCACTAGATGAGAGAAGGAAGAAGTTGGATCCTAAGGCTAAAAAGTGCATTTTTGTTGGGTATGCACAAAATCGCAAGGCATATAAATGTTACAATCTACATACTAGGAGGCAAGTGGCTATCTCACGAGATGTGGTGTTTGATGAACTTGCTAGTTGGTACAAGGCAAAGGATGAGAGTGTCATTGATTCCGTTAATGCTGATGTGCATGTGAACTTGCCACAAACAAGTTCTATTTCTATTTCTAGGCCAGCAGAGTCTGAGAGTAGCACTATACGTCCATGGTCAGGATGCTTGAGACATGAGAGTGTGAGCACTGGTGCTGTGGATAAAGGGAAAAAGAAGGTTGAAGGAATTGGCATTACTTATGAGTCATCAAGTTCAAAAAGTTTGGATGAGAAACTTGGCGTACCAGTTTTACGCACACCAGATGCAAGGCAAGACAGATATGTGCCTCCACATGCTAGAGTGACAGGTGTTCAGAGTGATCCACATGCATTGCGGAGATCCCAAAGGGTCAGGTATCGAGTTGACAGGTTGACATATCGTGACTTTGCTATGCATTACACATATATGACCTCTTTGGTAAAGCATGTAGAACCTACATGCTATACACAGAAGCTATTGGGAAGCATGTATGGGAGAAGGCAATGGATGTTGAGATGGACGCATTGGTCCATAATGAAACTTGGGATTTGGTTGCCTTACCACAAGGCAAAAATGTCATTGGTTGCAAATTGGTTTATAAGGTGAAATAAAAATCAGATGGTTCCATTGAGCGCCATAAAGCCCGGTTGGTAGCTAAGGGTTATGCACAAACCCAAGGCTTGGACTATGATGAAACATTTAGTCCAGTTGCAAAGATGGGAACAGTGAGAGAAGTCATTGCTATGGCTGCAGTAAATTGTTGGGAAATGCATCAAATGGATGTGAAAAATGCATTTCTAAATGGTGATTTACAAGAGGAATTTTATATGGCACAGCCAGAAGGATATGTACACCCAAGGTACCCCACTCATGTATGCAGGCTAAAGAAAGCACTATATGGTTTGAAGCAAGCACCTCGTGCTTGGAGTGATAAGATGAGTCGATATCTTATCTCCCTTGCATTTCAGGTTTCTTCAGTAGATTCTTCACTCTATGTGAAGAAAACAGATCGTGGGATTGTCTTGTTTGTCATCTATGTGGATGACTTGATTGTCACAGGAGATCATGCTACAAATGTTATGCGTGGCATTGAGTGGGCAGTTTGATATGAAAGACGGGTGAATTGAGATATTTTCTTGGGATTGAAGTGATCAAAGACCATGCAGGGACATGGTAGTGCAACGCCAAGCCAATATGCATTGCATATGTTGGCAAAATATGGGATGATAGGGTGCAAGCCAATGAGTACACCTTTGGAACAAAATGTGAAGCTACAGGCTGATTTTGGTGAAGAGTTAGATGATCCATCTATGTATAGAAAGATGGTTGGCAGTTTTATTTACATGACTATCACACGACCGGATCTCAGTTATGCTATGGGGCTAGTAAGCAAATTTATGCAAAGCCCCAGAAAACCTCATTTGGATGTAGTGAGACGCATTATGCACTATGATAAGCACTGCACATTATGGTCTTCTTTATGAGCATGGTAAAGGCTTGGATGTACACGGCTACACAGACACAGATTGGGCAGGTAGCTCGTATGATAGGAGGTCTACTAGTGGTTATGCCTTTACATTTGGAAGTGCAATGGTGAGTTGGAGCAGCAAAGAAGCAACCTACTGTTGCTTTATCTAGTATAGAGGCTGAATACAAGGGTGCAGCCATTGCTACATGTGAAGGAGTATGGTTAAAGAGTCTCTTGGCTAATTTGGGTGAGCCTATTGATGGCAAGGTTGTCATTCATTGTGACAACAATGAGCAGTATACAGTTGGCCAAGAATCCAATTTTTCATGCGTGAACCAAACATATAGAGGTCCACTATCATTTTGTCAGAGAGAAAGTGTTGGATGGTACAGTGGATTTGCAGTATGTGAAGACTGAAGAGCACAGGTGGCCGACATCTTTACAAAGCCACTTAGCAGGGAGAAGTTTGAGTACTTCCGTACTATGTTGGGAGTACATGGGATGAGCTTGAGGGGGAGTGTTGAGAACTTTGATAGCCCAAGCTCATCTACATCTTCATCTATAGCAATACATCATGAGCTTGAGAGGGGCTATTAAGATTCAAGCTCGATGTTAGCTTGTGCCAGTTGCACCATGTGCTGGCATGTTAGGTAGTAACATGTGTGAGACATAAATGACCGCGTCCACCTGGTCATAGTGTAGCTAGGGTTAGCTGTGTGTGGACAGAACACATGTAGTGTGTTGTAGCTTATGGATTATGGCTTTATGCATTGTGTGAGAAGGGACATGGCTTCCCTCTATGGTTAGGGTTCGATTAATACATTAGGGTTTGATCCTGTGTGTGTCTCCTCTCCCTCTACTTGTTTTTCATCACTACATGCTAGTATGGCAGCCATACAGCAACTAAGAGATGAGAATAGCTCATGACTGTGCATGACCCTCTAGTAGCGCATTTAGCGCTGAAAAAAAGGCTAACAGTATGCGCTGAAAAAAATACTGGCAGTATGCACATTATAGTACACACAGTATGGCGCTGCATGCAAGGAGGATAAGTGGTGTAGAAAAGATGCATGCACGTCTGTCACGTAGTAGCAGAGAGATTCGTTTTTTTCTTCTTTAAAAAAAACAAATGACCCTTAATAACTCTAAGGGTTGCTTCGCACATTGCAATTTTGCAAAGAACGAAAGTAAGCACGAAAGAACTTCATTATTGGATTCAAAAATTGGTCAAAACCTTAATCAAGATAAGGGCACTTTCTCACACACAAAGTCTATCTCAGCGCCTTGAAATAGCGGGCATGTATCGAACTTTTCAGCTTTACCAAAAAGAGACCCATGGATTGTCTTTTATGATGGGTTTTGTACGTGAGTGCAATTGACATGTTGTAAATTTTTTTACTCACCTAAGTGCTAATGGGTAACCATACCCAAGCTCCAGAAGCTTAAAACGAGAAGTGTATTCACCCATGGTATGAGGGTTCCCTACCCACCAAGCTCACCACCATGAAGCTCAAAATGGTTTTGTAATATGTGCGTGAGTGATGCACGTGTGAGGTGCATGGGCATGGGTTGGTTCCCACCCGAACTTCTATGTTCAAATCGGACTTAATGGTTCCGCTGTGAGCGAATCGGCTCAGAATGGACTAGGTGTCTAAGATGGTAGACACGTGCACACATGTTTGGTTGATGGACCCCTCAATGTATCATTGAGGGGGGAGTGTTGAAAGGTAGCGATTGCGGTTGTGGAACACCTCGATTAAGAGGGGGTGTTGAGAGATGTAATCGCAGTGTTGTGTGTATGTGGGAAAGCACCCTAAAGGTGCAAGATATTGTGGAAAGATAAGAATGCCACATGTAATATTGAATGGTGTATGAGTGTTGACCAAAAGAGTGGAAAAGGAGCTGCCACATGGATGATGATGTGTAAAGTGAGATAAGGCTAGAAGGCCCATATCATTGTATGGTTTATTTGTGATAGGCAATAGAATTGAGTGTTGAGTGTGCAATCTCTCTCTCTCTCTAGTTATGGAGTTTTTAGTATGGTTTAATCCACCTTAATTATGTTGCTTAATCTATGTCTATCACCATGATCAATCCCATTTTAGGATTGTTTAATAGTCGTGGGAGCGGGGAGCCTGATGGGGGTGCTGGGGATGAGGTCCCTGGGGATGCGTGTCACCATGGGTGGAGGGTTCACCATCATCATCGTCAGTGTCATCTCCTTTGGTGGTAGCAAGCAGGTTTTTTGGAGAAGAAGAAGGCCTTGGCTTGGGGAGCCTCTTCTGCGGGTAAAGTCCTGTGTATGAATGCATCACTCAATCTCAATGCAATGATGGTAGAGCTTTTTCATCTCTATTCTTCCATCTATTTACCTCAACCCTAGACTTTAGACACTCCTCTCTCCCATTCACAATGCCTTAAAAACTCTCTTTGAAACTTACAAGTTGGAAGTAATTAAGATGGATGGTAATTGATTAGGCTCAATATTTTAGCATAATCCAAGTAGGTTAAAGTAATTAGTACTAATGACAAAGTAATGACAATGCTAGAGAGTTGATCTAGTGCACATAATTTTCATTAGATGGGGAGCCTTTAAATAAGTTGATGTACGTCAAATCTACTGAGCATGTAGAGAAGGAACGAGCCATGGTGAGTGCAATGCAAAAGATTCTTGATGTACGTCAAATCTACTGAGCATGTAGAGAAGGAAAGAGCCATGGTGAGTGCAATGCAAAAGATTGTTGATGAGAAGAAAAAGCAGCTTACAAAGGTGAATGGAGATCTAGAAGATGCAACAAAAGAAATGTATTAGAATGAACATGTCATGGAGGTAGTGATGTCATTGCAAGACAAAGTACGCACTTTAGAATTTCACTAGCTACACGAAGAGAAGGCGGCTGAAAAGGTTATTATAGAGGTGATTTTGTGCATTGAAATGGAAATCAAGAGCTATCAAAGTATATTATCTCTTCTTGGAGCTAACAAGTTGATGGACCTCACTGCCCCCGCCACTTACAAGTTTCTTACTAAAATCTCTGATTTTTTCCTATGGTGGCAATATCATCAGCTTTGGCTAGAGTCCAGGGTTTTTATTGAAACTTTACCCTTGTATTTGTTTTGGATTACCCCTTTACCATAGTTTTGCCTTTTTTTAGTCCTCTTCAGTTGGCTCACATTTGTGCGCTTGCTACCTGAGAAGCCCTTGTATTAGTGTTGATATATTCCTCCCACATTTGCCTAGCTTTGACATAGTAAAATAAAATTTATGAAAGCATGTGATTAAATATCCACAAATCATTAGAAAAAGGAAACAATGTAATGCAGAAATTGGTAGAATGCAATGGACAAGTTGTCCCATTGTGATTGAGAGTTGGTGAGCATGCTTCTCCCCCCAGGTCCTTGCATTTTAGGCCTGCATAGACTTCAAGTGATGTATATTCACATGACCAATGTATTTATGCCATATGTCAATATCTGCAATGACACATGTTCCATGCACAAACATTGTTGCCTTTACTTAAGGCATGTTCACATCCAAGGTAAACATCCTGCCATTTCTGTTACCCTTTGGAACCAAGCGACACTGATTTTTGAACTCTTCCACAAAGCATCCTTGAAGATTAAACCTCACTTACATACCCAGCTCAACCATCTATCTAACGGAAACCAGATTCTTTGTAATATTTGGAACATGAAGTACATTTGCCAGCTTGTGTCCACCTAGAGAGGCATCATAGCTTAACGTACTTAGGTGCATATTATGTTCAAGGAAAAAGGAAAGAGTGGGAGGAGGAAGGGAGAGATTGTTGCACAATTTTTCACGAGAAGGAGCTTGTTAATCTCTCTTTAAACATTCTTATTATAGTCTCTGGTATTGATCATCATTTGCCCATTTGTATTGGAGTAATAAAGTATCTGTTACTCACAGTCTAAGGTGCTACTTTTCTTGAAGCCTATTCCATCACTGTTAAGTCGCTAAGCACATCTAGGGGTGCCACGCGAGACGTTAACGCATTCGAACCTTGAGACACTGAAAGAAGTTTGCACGTAACGATCGAGCACAGCAAACTCCTCTCTTACCTTGATCAATGGCAATGTTATCTCTCACCAAGTCTATCTCTAAGAGGTTTATAATCAATTCAAGCAATATGGTAACCTCTTCTTCACTTTCTATCTTAGACGATGCTATGCATCCTAAGTGGAGCATTCCCAAGATTCACCCAAAAGCCTTGTATGATCTAGATAGAAAGTTCAAACTCAAGTCTTCTAGCGAATTCTCTATTTCTGAGTCTACTACTACTGACATAGGGTTTGGTTCTAGCAAAACTCATTACTTCTACCCATTAGACAGAGAAGATGATCTCATTACTTCTACCCATTAGACAGAGAAGATGATCTCAAGAATGCCTTAGAACTAGGATACAACTATGTAAATCTAGGCATCATCTGTATAGACACCATTCCACTATATAGAAAGGGTATGCCCATTAGGCTTCTAGTTTCTCTTATGGACACAAGAGTCAAAGACATGTAGAAGTCTATAATTGTGCTGATTAGGACACTCCCCTCTTTGAAGGACCCTCATTCTCTATAGTCTGTCTAGACTATCTTCTATCCCTCAGAGATCCCTACTATCTTAAAGCCCTTGCAATCATGGTAACCCTTGACACAGAAGACTTCATGAATTTCACAGATATTATGTCTATGCAGTGGAGAATGTGCAACAGATATGTAAATACTAGAATGCCTCTGCTAAAGCATATAGCAGAGAAGGAGAACAAGAAGATTGGATACATGAACACCCGTCAAGATGCAGATCAAAGCATGACAATATTCATAAAGCTAGACAAAAGATCTAGCAATATTATGCCCGTGGTCACAAGGTGGTCAAATCTGAAGATTCCAAAGGAATGGACCTTCACAGACATAGGGGAGTTAACCCTCATTAAGGTTAGCTAATTGCTAGTTCGTGAACCAACCCTTGCATGGTCTCTTTCTCTTCTCCTCCACCCTCTCTCCTGTGCAAGGAAGCATGTTAAATTTGGTGAACATCTTTGGCGCCGCTGTCAAGGAATGCATTTAGCTTAGGATCATCCACATCCTATCACTTGCTAGAGTCTTAATTTGCTCGATTGGAATGCAAATCCACTGGTAGGATTATGTTTTAATATGCATGTTTGTTTGATTTGATCTTTTTTTCCTCAACTAATGGATTTTAATGGAGCATGAGAAGCTTGGGAGTCTTCATCAAAAGTTGGAGCTACAAGTAAGTGCTTAATCTTTCTCTTGAAGTTCATTAAATTCTTATTTCCTTCAAAATTAGCTAATTAGTAGTAGATTAAGAGGGAGAGGGAACAAGGAAAGATCATGGAGATCCTTTGCCAATGATATGCAAGACATTATCAGCAGAAGGGTTGGGAAATTGAGAGCCAGTGAGAAAAGGTAGTGAAGGAGAATATGGAGCAAACAACTAGAGGCTCTTCAAAGGAGAAGACACGTTGGGAAATTGACCGAGGAAGAGATTAGCCTTTATATCAGATGTCAAGCATGACTTAAAAATGAAGATGACAAGCTTGCCAATGAAGGAATTGGAGGACAAAGATGGAGAACTTGCAACAACAGGAAAAACCTTAATAGATACTTATTTAGACTAGTAGAAGTTAAAGGAAATAGGGGAATGGTGGTACACAGGTCAAGGATGAAAATGGGCAGAACTTGAGGGAGATTGACCAAGTAGCAAAGAGATGGGTGGAGTTCCTGGGTTCTACTTTAAGCCTAAAAGAAGATTGTTCAAAAAAAGGTTTCAAACTGAGAACAATCTTTTAGGAGACTGATCAACCAAAGGGTGGATGTAGACAAGGCTAGATGGCTGTAGAAAGAGGTGGAACATGATGATGTTGGCTGGCCCTACTAAAGCTGGAGAAAGAGAAGTTTCCTAGCTGGGATGGTCAAGGATCTCATGTTCTTATAAAAGGAAGATGGCTAGGGCTAAAACTGGAAAGACAAGCTGCTATCCTATGCTCCTCTGAAAATTATAGGTTCTTCATTTTCCAACTTTCTATGTAGTAGATGGAAGGAAGTGCTGAGGCTAGTGTTTTGGGATGGCTGCCCCAAAGCTACAGGCAATTCTTTGTTTAGATTGGGGCTATGGTGGAATCATAAGTTTAACCCCCCTCTGGCACTTTTGGACATCAATCTAGCAAAAATACTGAACAACAAGGGTTTGAGAAGACTAGCTCATTTCTGGGACTGGTCATTGGTGGGATAGAAAAAGTTGGACCAAATGAAAGGAAAGTTTAGGTTACTACCAAGGGAGAGGCAAATGGTAGGATAGG